>NC_142808.1:40382412-40484244 GCF_049724085.1 Artemia sp. Qi Xiang Cuo | reverse complement strand
CTAACAACATTCTAGGAACACGAGATCTGCCTTAAACCTTTTGATAAGACGATCACCTACAGTACGGTCGGATTTTGCACCGGATGTGGCGTGCGCGAAAGTGTGGAAGGTGTTTCCACAAGAGCTGAGATGTAGGAGCTCCCTTGGGTCTTTTAAAAATAATTTGAAAAAATATCTTATTGACTTTCAAAAAATAGATTTAATTAATAATTGAGATTTTTTTGTCTTGTTTTAAAAAGTATTATCATTATTATATCGCTTTTTTATTTATCTATTATTATTTTGTAACGTTTAAGGTAGCTATGCTTTCGGGAAGGAAGGGGGAATCTCTTAGATAATGATTTGTATGGATGAGGGATGTGGTTGTGTTGAAGAGTAAAGCGAGAGTCGTAAAACGTGATTAGGAGGAATGGTTATTTTCTTAAGGGACTCAGCGTGCGTTTTTTGCATAGAGAAGTTTATTTATGTTTATTTATTTCTATTTGTTTTAATAAAACCCCGATTGAATTAAAGAATTGAATTAAATTAGAGTAGATTAAATTAGAGTTAAACAGTTCGCATTCATATTTGTCTTAGTTAGTTCGAAATGGTAGGGATATTCAAATTTTAGGATTGACAGTATGAGTTTAGTATCTTAACTAAAAGGAACTAACTTATGAACCTAATCGAATTATCTTTTGTACTGTACTGTGTTAGATTGCATATTTAACTTGTTGATTTAATTGTGAGGGATTGTTCACTTCATACAAAGTGAGTTATTATTTATCATAGTGAATAATTTAGTTCCATAACTGAATATTTACTTTTGGTCAAGTAACCTTGAATTAAGACTGATTAACAGTTCGTGAATCTGTAGTGTCTCGTCAGAATAAATGTCCCGAAAACAGCAGCCCCTAAGGCTACCACCCGAGAAGGATACTCCCACTGAAACCCTTGGCCAGTCGCCCTTCCAACCTATTTCTAAAACTCTTTCCATAAACACCCCCCCCCCAACTACGCGGTTCAAAACAGTTAGCCACTTGTCAGGAATTCAGGCCTTAGCCGCAACTAACTCTAATGAAAGAGGTGAGACGCCTTGCAAAAAGGGGAAAAAGGATGAAACTCGTTCACCGGTGATGGTGCAACCCCTCTCTTCAAGTGTCCCAGAAACTAGTACTACAGATTACTGCAATTATTATACTGTCTCAATCAAGAAAACCAATAGCCAACCCTTTTCAAAAGGTCGAATAATGCAAATTAGGAAAGCTGTCTTTCTAATCATCAAGGTAAATGTTGAACTTGTTTTCAAGCACGACGAGTCTATTGATATTTAATTTATATCTTATCAGGCGGCAGACCATGCCCTGTCAAAATCCAAAAAATAATTCTTGATGGCTCGAAATTTTAGCCACAAAAAAAAGATGTGGAAAAGTTACAAAAGTATGTGCTTTATGGTATTGATACCAGTGGAAAAGTGGAGGAAATACAAACTGAACTAATAGATTCTTCAGGCCTTCTCATTAATCCTTCAACTGCAATAAGGCTAAGTTTAAACAAAGAAAGAGTCCTTCCCCCAAGCCGTTCAATCCTCATTTCCTGCAAAGTTGAGCTAAACAGAGAAATATTCTTGTACGGTATGTCCCTTTTTTATAAGATTTCTAAGCCCAAGCCCCTACAATGCTCCACGTGTCTGGCCCACGGCCATAGCAAAAAACACTGCAAACAGTCCCATCCGTCTTGCCTTAAGTGTGGGAAAACAGGCCACGCAATTAGTGAATGCCCTGAGTAAGACCCTTTCTGCAGAAATTGTAACCGTAAGGGACACACAGCCCTCCAAAAACAATCTTGCCCGGCTCACCCAAAGCGAGTCGGAATCCTTAGAACATCGGATAAAATGAACCTAACCTACTCAGTTGTAGCTGCAAGAATCCCTCGGCAACCCACACCCAATTTGCCCAGTAAAAGCCAAGCAACAGTTGTTGTAGATGATGCAAATACAGTATCATTTCCTAAAGATGCAAACAATGTTCATACTCAAGGTATTAGTCAGTCCCCCCATCCCTTACCTAAGTTTACTTCAACATCCTGCTCTCCAAAAGATTCATCCAAAGTCTGCCAAGACTGGCAAAGACTTGCAACTTATCTCACAGTCAGTCACTTAATTGAGGTAAGTAATGAACCTGAGGAAACCAAAAATATTCTCAAGAAGAAAGCTATCACTAAACTTCTAGGTGATGACATCTTATAAACACTTATAACTCAACTATCTTCCATCAAAAAGGACATAGATTCTACATCGAAGCTAGTTAAGCCTGTTGACTCAACTGCAAATCATATCGGTGCCGCTGCCCTAGTCAAAGGCAAGAAATCTAAGAAAAAAACGGCAAACTTTCCATCCCAGTCCAAAATTACCACCAATGATAATTCGTCGGCTGAAGAAGATTTTCAATATTCAAATCAAGCAAATTATGAAACTCTGACCACAATGGATATTTAAAGGTGTACTATACAAGATTTTACGTTTCTCACGAATTTATCACTGTGAAATAATGTTGTTTTTAACTATTACGTTGACCAAAATAATTTGCTCACCAACCCCTTAGCTAGCCCCTTAAACCATTTTAACTGTGAATATCTCGACACTTTTGATTTTGTAAAAAATGTAAAACCTGAGCTAATGGAAGAGACCAAACTTAATGTAATTTGCTTTAAAGTCAGAAGCATACGAGATAAGTGGACTAATTTTAAAGATTTAATTTTAATTTACGGTTACTGCCCTTTCGACGTAATAGGAATAACGGAGACGTGGCTTTCAGAAACTGATGATAATAATGAATTTTCCCTCTCTGGATTTCCAGCTATTCATATTGAAAAAAAATTAACCAAGTCCTCTGGTGGCATTTCTCTTTACATCCGGTCAAGTCTCAAATTCACCATTCTATTACACTGTGAATCCTTATTCTCAAAACCTATTCATAATAGATGCATTTATTCAATAATTGTAGACATAAGTGTTGATGACAATTCTTTTATTTTTTCATTGTTTTATAAACCACCCTCATTTCCAACACCTTTCTTTTGTAATCTTTTTGATGACTTTTCTAGTTTTATCAATTTACCACAAAAGAAGGCAATAGTTTTTGGGGGCTTCAATTGTAATTTACTAAATGTTAGCAACAATAATGATTGCGATACCTTCTTTGAAACATTTAGCTCAAATTGTCTTATACCCACAATCCTTTTTCCTACTAGAATTGATCCTATTATTATTATTATTATTATTTATTGGAAAACCCGTCATACAAAAAAGGAAAAGACGGAGTAATAAGCAAAACAAAAAAAAGCAATACACGTAAACTTTGGAGTTATACATGTAGTTTGTAGTGACGAACGCTGGATCTAATCTATAAATCAGTTTTTGAAACAAACTAAACAAAATGAGTAAAAAAAACACAATTATACACTGCTCTGTAGGTACGCAAGTAGTTTCTTTTCTTTTTTTTTAGTCTTCTAAATACTAAAAAGACATAAACAGGATGGAGATCATTGCATCAAATCGTAGTTGGTAAAAAAACAAAACAATCAAAAGTGAATTAAATAAGATGTACAGTATATAACCACCTTAACTAGTTTAAATATTACAAGAACCAGTAAAAACAGTTAAAAGACACTTGCGCCTGTTGTTCTTAAACTCAGATCACTCTCAACAAATGATTCATTTACCCCAATATAAAAAAATACCAGAAACTAGGACATCATTAAATCACGGATCATTTTACAACGTTGCTTGTAACAAGATGCTTAAAAAAACCGATAACTAATAAACAACTAAATTATTAGTAATATACGCAATATATTATAAAAAAAAAATTCACACCAAAATTGAGAATAACCAGCGTCAATTAAATTGGACTCATACGAAAAGAGACTAAATTATCAGTCAGTTTAAAAACTGCATCAATTACACTAAGCGCGAAAAAAAACAAAAAACAAACAAACAAATACATCTTAACTAATGGGCCAATACTGACGACCAGGGATGATTCAACTTCATTAAACGCGAATTATAAGCACGAATTTGCTTTTTCACAGCTATAATGGGGTCAGCAATGGTGAATTTTCTAATTAGATAAGAATTGCGCGTCCAAGAGGGAAAACGTAAAAAGTATTTTGCGAACCGGAAGAAAACTGAACGAATTTTTGACTTGTCAGAATTTGTGACCATTTTGAAAAACGGCGATATGTACAAATAATGTGGTAGAGCGACCGAGTTAAAAAGTTTCGAGAGAAGATGGCGGTTGAACCGTAACTTATTAGTTACAAAAGAAGCATATGATAACCCAACTCTACGCTCAATGCGAGCAATTAATAGTTGTCGCGTGTGCATTACTGACGAACCAATGGGAAGACCGAGGTAGGTGATATGATCTACTGGCTTAATCCTACTTTTTCCGAGAGGAATATTCCTAGGCGACGCTTCCTTCCAATTGAAGAATACAAATTCGGACTTTTCAGCATTGAACTGAAGACCTAGTTTTTGCATACTCAGATTGTAGCGTTGCGAAAATCTCGCTTATGAGCTGGATAGTGCGGCTCGAATTCAGAATGTCGTATGCATAACATACGAGAGATAAATCAAGACCGGCAAAGATGAATGATGTGGGAACAGCTGACTGTGCATCAAGAACTCCATTATTGAAGAGTGAAGGGGAAGAAACAGCACCTGGACGGTTTCCTTTTTCGACATTGAAAAAAATATTAGGGGTTGGTGCATAGACTTGAGAGCCGTGAATTTTAGCTAATGGGTGAAGTATTAGGCGAACTTTAAGACGATAATACATGTCTCAAAGGGCTCTGATATATGAGGGGCTCACTCCACGTTTTGCTGCATGGAGTAGCATAGCTGCGTGAATGAGAGAGTCGAACGCTTTATTAACATCATGCCCAGCCAACACGAGAGTTTCACCTGATGAATCAGCATCGGTCAATGCGTTCGCGATAACCGACAAAACATGGGCACAACCAAGACGTGGCTGGAATCCAGATTGGTTAAGTGGAACATAGCATTTTGTGTTCAGTTGGTCAATAAACAGAAGTTAAAAAGGCTTACAGAAGGTAGTAGCCACTGTTATAGGGCGGAAGGACGAGCACTGGGTAGCGTGTTTACCTTTCTTTGGAATTGGAGTGAGATCTCCGATTGAGAAAGAAGACGGTACAACTCCTTGGGTAACAATCATCTGTATCAAAAGAGCAATATGGTTTACCAGCAGCTCGCTTCCATGCAGAATGTGAAGAGCGCTTATTTTATCGATGCCAGAAGAATTCTTACGCTTTAGGCGTTGGATTGCTCGCAGTACAGAATCAGCTGAAACAACAAAATTGTCGGTTGGACACATAGACAGAAATTTATCAAGCTTATCTTCATATTCGGACTGTAGGGCGGCATCTGGTGGGGATAATTCAGCAGAGAAGTATTAATTCCATTCGGAATCAGGATTAATTTGAGCAGATAGGTGGGCCCTAGGAGGATCTCTTGATACATTTCTCCAGAAGGAAGGTAGGGACAGAGAAGCTTGCTGGGATGTCTCTTCAACTATCTGGCTCGTGTGGATACATAGTTCTCTTGCAAACTTTCTTTTGGTAGAAAGACGAATGTCAGAAACCCAGCCAGAACGAGGATGGTCGCACTGGAGCCACAAATGGTACCAAAATTTGGATTTTCTCCAAGCTTCAACTAGGCTTGGGTTACTGGACCAGTGCTTTGTGACACCCCGACGTATGCGTTTAAGAGGTTACTGGCTTTCTCTGCGCATCGCAGAGCATGGCAAATTTGTGCAAGATAGATATATAGCAACATCCGTATTTCATTTGCATCAACTTGCGGATTTTCCACGAGCAGCTGGAACGGAACGTGAATTTTATGTAGGACAGAATTAGTTATTGCAGCAAAAATATCATCTTGGATATTTTCCCAATCCCTGTAAAATTGGGCGTGAGGCTGATGTGGTTTTGTAGTGGGAGTAGACTGAGCAGAAGGACAAGAAATAGACGCAGATATTGGAAGGTGGTCTGATAGTTGAAAATCAGTAACAACGTGAACAGGTCACACTTGGAGATTTATAGAAGAAACTACATGGTCAAGGTTCGATACGTGACTTGAATGGTGTGTGTAAATGTAATCAAGATCTTTCGGCAATATCCTAAGCCAATCGTCCAAAATACCAGACAAAATAGAAGTACGCAATAACGAGGCGTCAGTTAAATTACAGTTAAAATCTCCCATACTAATACAACACTTTCCTAACAGGCGAATCTTTGAAAGGCAAGACCCTAGTTTCTCACACGCAGAAGTAAATAAAAATTCCGATCGGTCATTGCGATAATCTGTTGAGAGATAGACGTTTACAATAACATACTCTTTTACACGAACAGCAAGAACAAAATCACATGAATCAAAAATACTCGACCAGCACGAGGCCCTAACGAGCATCGCAATACCACCCGAGGGGCAGCCACTAGAAGCGGATCGTTTAGCGGGCACCGAATAGCTAGTAAAATTATTGTCAATTTTCAGAAAGCCTAAACTATGCTCGTCAAAAAATGCTCTTGCAAGAACAATACGTCACAATTCGAAAGCAAACCTTTTATCACAGGAATTTTGAATAAAAGTCCACCATTAATATTCCACGAAAGTACAGCTTGCGTAGTAGTAGACGCATCCATGTCATACCATGGACCTTGCTAGTTGACTCTTGTTATTGGGACAATATATACTGTAATAACTATGGCCAGTAGCTTCACAATCTAGACAGAACATTTTTTCGAAACACGGAGAGGCACTATTTTAGGCGTGATCGCATGATCCACAGCGAGAGCAGAGTGCCAGACTAGAACACTGCAAGGCCAGAGGCCAAGTGTTATGACATGAGAAACAACGCTTTGGGAGATATACAAATGCTTGTGCAGAAAGCTTTTCGTAGCCAACTTTCACAGAAACTTTCAAGAATTGATTCATGTTTTACTTTGACTCAAAGTAGACATTAAACACTCGGGACTTTCCGCACTGTAAAACTTTCGCGCAATTTGGTACAAGAAATTTTACCTTAATCTCATCGTATTCGATCGGTACGCCTTTCAGGATCCCTATAAACAGTGGGGATTTCACCCTCACCGTGATACCTGAGGTACTCTTTTTAGCATTCTCGGCAATTTTATTCACTGCACGCTTTGACTTAACAACAAATTTCCATTCCGAAGCCGATTTTTTAAGTTCACTTATTTCACCTGAGGCCTCAGCGCAAAGTTTATCGACGAAGTCCTTACGAGCATTAGGTGAGGTCAGTTTTTTAGTATAACGGCAAACGTAGGAGCTGGGGCAGGGTTAATTGTTACGTTGGTATCAATTCTAGCTAGCCAAACAGGGCCTGAATGCGTCGCATTCTCTAAAAAGCCGTGAATTTTCCTAGAGAGTTCATTGACTTTCGAGACTAAAGTAGCCGAGACTGCCTCCCCGATTGTAGGTGTTTCAGAAGGTGAGAATATAACAAAAGTGGGAACAGGCAAATTATCCTTTGCCGCCTGATTTAACTGTTTACAAATGTCCAATACATTATCTTCATCCTTTGCATTTTTCACACATTGGCTCCGAGTATTCAGCTTCTTATACAGAAACTCTTTACCACTGATAATAGTACCATGATAAAAAAAACTTACAGCTTTTCCGATAATCAGATCAATTTTCGCACCATCAAGCATAGAATGAACAAATGAATTATTTTATTACGTGACTGCACCAAACAGGTATTTCACGCTACAATACTATATAACTACATTTATACACAAACACTAAAATACTTAAAAAAAAAAAAAAAAAAAAAAAAAAATAAAAAAAAAAAAGAATCAAAGCAACAAATTCACTAAACCCTCCTCAAAAAACTTTCTCAACAACCTCAAGCATCAAATCTATTTGGGCTATACAGAAATTTCCTCACTGTGTTCCTAGCATTTTTTATCACCAATTATCAAACTTAAATCAAAAGGGAAGCTAATATTATATTCTCTCAATTCAAAAATCATATTAAACCTCTGACGAACATAAAAAGGATAATCATACAGGACATACTCACAGTTTTCTATTCATCCACATTCACACGTTGGGCTATCCGTCATGCCTATTCTATGTAAAATATAATTCAGTTTCGAATGGCCTGTTATAAACTGAGTTAAGATATAGCTTGGTTCAAGTTTTTGCGCACAAATTAAATCTTCTTTACATTTGAAAAATCTAACAGGCCAACTACTCATATAATTTTCAAATATTACATACCATTTATTATATAGAGCATTTCTTAAAACACTACGGTTCAGTTGGAAAGGTGAAAAATAATTTTCCATCAGAAACTCAACTCCTAGCAACTCAGCAACTATTTCATCGGTAAAAACGCTATGATCAACGGAGTATCTATTTAAAGGAAAACTAGGATGCACAATATCTGGCCAAAAAGGGGGACGTCCCTTTTTTACCAAACCTCATCACTGCCAGTTTTATTGCTCTTAGACCGATTGTAAGGAAACCAGAAAGGGCTGTAATAACATGATTTTGAGCAGTTCTAAACGACTTTGAAATACTAAGGACTGAACATCTATGTGCTGACTGTAACATATTCTGTATATTTTTTTTCTTAAGGCCCCAATCCATACTGGAGCAGCATACAAAATAGTACTTTCAATTACTGACTTATACAATTTTCTAAGGGCGAAAGACTTTAAGCCCTAGGTCATCCTTGCCGCGCTTAAAAGACGACTCGAATATTTCTTAGCTTCATTAATTCTGCATGTTATATGTTCTGTCCAAAGAAGTTTCCTATCTAAAATTATACCCAAATATTGAACTTTATCCTTAACTTCAATAATGTCACCTCAAAATACTAAATTAACGTGGGGTGTTTTATGTCTATTTGTGAATAAGACGGCCTCTGTTTTTAATGTGTCAAATGTTAATTTATTATTTACGGCCCATTTATCAAAACTCCCGAACATCTTATTTGCTACTTTTTCTAGTGTACTTACATTCTTTGCTGTAATAATAGCACATAAGTCATCAGCATATGCTTGAATCAAACAATTTTCATTTATATTGATTTCAAGAACGTCATTAATATTAACAAGCCAAAGAAAAGGAGATAGAATTCAACCTTGTGGACATGACATTTCTAGTAAATGTAAATTTCCATTTTCGTATGCGACTGTTCGATCTGATAGATAACTATGCATTAATTTTATTAAGCCAGAAGGGCATTCTTTTTCCTTTAACTTTTTAATAATTCCTGGATGCCAAGCATTATCGAACGCCCCTTTTATATCAAAAAATATACACAATGTAAATAACTTCTTCTTTTTGTTTTATTTCAATCATAGTCACAAAATTATCAGCCGCATCTACCGTGCTTTTATTTTTCGAAAAACCAAACTGATAATCAGAAATCCAATTTTTATCTTTACTTAAATTATTCAGTCTACCCATTATTAACTTCTCAAAAGATTTTCCTAAATTGAAAGTAGACTTATAGGGCGATACGATCGGGCGTTACCGTCATTTTTTTTACCCTTTTTATTTACTACAATCACATTAGCCCTTTTCCATTCTTTAGGGAAATACGAAACTTTCAAACACGCGTTTAAAATTTTCAAAAGAGTTGGTGCAATTACATTCATATTTTTTTTCAAAATTAAATTTAAGATTCTATTTGGGCCTGGGGCTTTCATTGGTTTTAATTTTTTTTATAATTTCTAAAAGGTCTTGAAAGTGAAAATCCTCGCTATTTTCTACATCTTCTTCTAACATCTGCTTTACTTCTGGACCAATTGTATGATGATAGCTATTGTCATCTGTTATCTCATCTTTCGTAAACCACTTATTTAAAAGTACATCCCCAGCTTCAATTCTTGAATTCGTAAAAGTACCATCACTCTTTATAATATGGATAGGCTTTGCAGTCCCACCCTTCAACCTACAAATCTTATGAATTGAATTCCACGGATCCGTAGTCCCCCTTTCTTCACAAAAACGCCTCCAATCTTCTTTTTTAGCCTTCAAAATTTCCATCTTATATGTACTTTTAACATTTTTCATATTTAATTCGCTTTCTATCGATCTTGATATTTTAAAAATTCTCGTATTACGTCTATATTCTTTCCTTAGTTCACTTAATTGTGGTGTCCACCAGCGGCAGTATCTTTTTAAAAAATTATTATGACACATAGGAGTCGATTCTTGTATAGTATTCTTTAATAATTTAGTTAAGTTATCGTCGGCTGAATCGATTTCTTCTTCTGAAACCAAATTACATGCAAAAAGCTCATCAAAACGGTTCAGTAAAAGAGCACTAAATGCGTCCCAATTAGTCTTCTTATAATTATATCGCTGGTTCTCATTTTTCTCTCTGATCTCGTCATTAAAACTGAGATCAAAACTTATATACAAATGGTCTGACAGTGAAGGAGGGTCTTGTAGGACTCTCCAATTTTCAATATATGTCAAAAGTTGTATACTAGCAATCGTTACATCTGGGCTAGAATAATTATGATAATATGTGGGGGAATCAGGATCATTAATAACAACAAGTTGTTTACAAGTTAAAAAATCCTCTAACTCTTTTCCTTTATGATCAGTAGAAACACCGTTTAGCCACATTGGACTTATAGCGTTAAAATCCCCACCTATCACGTAAAAAGAATTACACGTTCTATCAAAAATACTCAGCTGATAATCTAAGGACTTCAGCGAAGAGAAGCAATATACTGATGAAACTCTAATAATTCTTGACTTCAAGTAAATAAATACGGTGACACACTCGTTCAAAGACTCATCATAATGAATATCGCACTTAAATTTTTTTTAACTAATACTGCAGCACTAAAGAATCTTTTCTCAAAATTAAACCTTGAGAATACTGCACAATCACGTGGTACACATGTTATTTTTCCACACTTTTTGACACACGGTTCATGTAACAATACCACATCTGGGTTTAGGTCGCAAAGTGTTTTCTGAAGCTGAACTGGTGCGCTATAAAAGTGCTGAAGGTTAATCTGAAGAAATGTCAGTTTGTTTGCACTAAGTAAGTCATTTTGAGTATTCAATTATTCTGAATGTTCTTCTTGAGACGATCGATGATTTCGCGAGCAATTGGGCTTTTTTTTAAATTCATGGGATGCATGTGGCTCCCATTTGACATTTTTTTTTATTACATGACCGACACACCGGGCGACTTGTAAAAGCTTTTTCACAGTCCTCGTAAGCATGGTTACCCATGCACCATGAGCACGCAACATCACCCTTACAAACCGAACGTTTATGACCATAGAGACAGCACTTCGTACATCGAATGATGTTGATGTGATCCTCGCATTCAACCATTAAAAAGCTGAACTTAAGTCCACGATTTGAAAGGACTTCCTTCCGTAATACTGGGCTGACTTCAATAATCACGTTTTTTCTCGTTCCTCTTTCCACAACACTGATAACCTTGAAGGTTTCTCCTTTCGCTACGAGGCCTTTAACAGAGGGGTTTGATTCCATAACACAACTCATGCATTCTACGCGTGTTACGTAACCTGGTATTTCTTTCGCTATCATTCGTGGGAGACGCTTCGTGACTGGTCTTGGTTTGAACTGCAACTGTTCGGATTTTTCTGTTAAAACCATGAGGGCTTCATCTAAGTCATTTTTGCTCTGCATTTCAAGAATATATTTACCTCCTCGTCCCGGTACAATTTTCTTTGCTGCGAACTTTATGTTATCCCCCTTTAGCACTTGGGATATCTCTTTGGTAACATGTTCAGTATTTTGATTTCTCTGAGATCTGTTCCTTCCATCTTGGTTCTTTAGGGTAGTGTTCATTGGTTCGAGGACCAGGCAGTACGACTCGGGTCCTTTTGCTACGCTGGCATACGACCGGGCATGATTCTGAATGATGGGTGAACTTTGACGAATTTCTTGCAACTCGGTTTGTAGTTCGACAATTTTTTGCAGGTGTTTATTCTTGTTACGGAGAAGCTCCAAATTTTCTTCCCGGTTCACGTATCGTTTGAAATCCTTTGACCCGTCCAAGGTTTCGGATTGTCAGGATTTTAATTCAGCCACAAATGGTTTTACACAGGGACTGAGTGATCTTATCATTTCAGCCTTCCCAGTCCATAAATCAAACCGAAAAACTACCCATATACACTCCTGTATGTCCAATAGCCTGATAATCTCTTCATACCGTCAAAATGACCTTTATAAGTTAGCTTGCAAAATCAGTTATGTTATTGACCTAACTAATTATAAAAGATACAAAAACTTATATACCAAACTCGTCCGTGAAGCAAAAAAAAATTATTATTATCCAAAAATCTCTCACTGCAAAGGGAACTTACAAAAAATGTGGTTCACAATAAATGGAATTCTTTCAAAAAAAAGGAATTCAAGATCTATACCTATTAACCTTAAGGACATCAGTGGCAGATTAATTAACCCACTTTCTCTACCGGATGCTTTTAATAATTATTTCACCAATATTCCAAATGATAACTCCTGTTCCCCCTCCGAGTCAGAACACCCTAGCAAGAAGCCCAGATCCATGTTTTCTCTCCAACTGATAGTAAAGAGGTGCTTCAAGTTATCGAATCTCTCTCTAATAGTAGTACACCTGACTTCTTTCGCATAAGTAATAAGCTTCTTAGGACCGCATTTTCCTATGTTTGTGAACCCATTGTGCACATAGCTAACCTGTCTCTGATCAATGGAGTCTTCCCAGAAATATTTTAATCAGCAATTGTTATACCGATTCATAAGAAAGGCGATCCGTCTGAGATAAATAATTATCGTTCAATCTCACTTCTCCCAGTTATATCCAAAGTGCTCGAGAGAATTGTCTTCCGACGTCTTTCTCCCTTTTTATTTGGGATTAATCCTTCAGATTCGTTCATTTCTTTTCATCAATATGGCTTCCGTTCCAAATTTTCAACTGCTCATGCACTAATCGACGCCACACCCACACAGTTTACACATTCCCAACTTGACCTTAAAAATACTGTATTGGGCTTATTTCTGGATATTTCTAAGGCCTTTGACATGGTTGACCAAATTGTTTTATTAAGTAAACTCAAGAACATAAGGATTCGTGGAATTCCTTTCTCATGGTTTGGCTCTTATCTCTCTGGTAGAGTACAGAGTGTGAGTCTGGGTGGCATGACCTCACATCCCCTACCTGTCCGGAGGGGCGTCCCGCAGGGCTTTGTTCTTGGTCCAATACTTTTTCTTCTTTATATTAATGATTTGGTTATGGACCTGGGTCCATCAGTGCACCCAGAGCTTTTTGCTGACGATAGCAACTTTTTCATCACCGGCCCTAATTTACCATCCGTCGTCACCTCTGCTCAAATCCTTCTGAATAGAGTACAGGAGTGGTGTCTCGTTAACTGCATGACAATTAACAGCAAAAAAAGTCAGGTTGTATTATTTCGAACCCCTTACAAAAAAGAATGAAGCTCAGCAAGCACTTGGCCTAAAATATTCCACCAATCTCCTCCCGCAAGTCGAAGTTGCCAAGTTTCTTGGTGTCCACAAAGACTCCTCCCTATCATTTGCAACACATGTTTCCTACACCAGAGCCATAATCTTGCGACAGGTAAGTTTGATTAATCGTGTGAATAATTTTCTTCCTCCTGATGTCCTTGTCACCCTTTATTACTCTATTATTTACCCATATATCTCATACTGCGGATCTGTTTGGGGAAATACTTATCCTTCAGTTACCAATAAATTAAAATCTGCCCAAAACCGTGCCATCAAAGCAGTTTTTCGGCTGCCCCGACTTTATCCCACCCAGGACTTGTACTCCGATTTTGGTATTATCCCTTTTGAACAAATCATTAAAAAATTAAATCTATCCCTTGAATACTCCGCTTACCCTAAAAATCTTCCTCCCCAATTATTATCTTATTTTAATTGTAATAATTCTGAAGGCCTCTGTCTCCGTTCAGTCAACCGTTCCTTTATTGCCCCAAAGTGTGTCTCTAGCTCCGCCCAGCGATCCCCTATTTATAAATCTATACTTCTATGGAATATAATACCCTCCAGTATCGAGCTATCCACAAGTTTTCACACGCTGTATAATAATGTTACTAAACTTTGATATTGTAATATTCGAAATTTTTAATCAATTTGGTTTAATTTACCCGTGTTTTCTCTTTCTTTTTGCTTTTTTTTCTTTTTTTTCTCTCTTCGTCATTTTCAATTTTTGTTGTTATGGTACTCAACAAGTTCGCTTCCAGGATCCTTATTATTATTGGTGCTATGTTTCATTTTTATTTCAATAAATTGAGTTGAACTGACTGAGACGTCGTTGGATTCTTCAAATGAAGCACTGCTTAATATTAATGGTTATAATTTTTTCAGGAGAAATAGGAATCAGCGGAGGCATGGTGGATTGGGTGCTTACGTGAGGTCGGACCTGAATGTAAAGGTAAGGGAGGATTTGTCTGTTTATTGCGAAATGGTGTTTGAGAGCATGGTACTGGAACTTAAGCTGATGCGGTCTAGTATTTATTTAGCTATTTTCTATAGGCCCCCATTCTCTCACCTCTCCCGTTTTTTTTGGAATTGTTGGAGGAGCAATTGGAAAAGATGCCAGTTTCGATTTATCCAAGTGTGATTATGGGCGACTTTAATGTTGATCTAAATAAGGATAATGTAGATTCTCGTCTTTTTTGTGATAGTATGTTGAGTCATAGTTTGTTCCCATCTATTAGTATTTGCACAAGGATAACTGTAACTAGTGCGACGCTTATTGATAATATTTTTTTGAATATGAAGCGGAATTTTAAGATCCATACCCCACGTGTAATTGTAAATGATGTGTCTGATCATTCTACCGTCATGGTTTCATACCAGCTGCAGGAAACTTCAACACAATCTCTTGGATCCCAAAACTCTAGAACGTATTTTGACCAGAAGTCAGTGCCTAAATTTAAACCTGAATTAGAAAAATCCGATTGGACCTCTCTAGATGAGCGTCATTCTTATGCCGAGAAAATAGAGTAATGGTATAGGAGAATGGTTTCACTTCTTGATAAAACTTGTGTGAAGGTAGCTCATGCTACAAAGAAAGAAGATATTCTAAGAAAACCATGGATGACGAAAGGCCTTGTGAATTCTGTAAATAAAAGACATCAATTGTATATGATAAGTGTTTTGACTGATTGTGATATTGACTATGAATCTACAAGGAAAAACAATATTGCTCTGAATAAGTTATTACGAAAGGCAAAACATGGATATTTTAAAAGTAAATTTCAAGAAAACCATGAAAACCCATTTAAGATGTGGGAGACTATTAGATCAGCTATTGGTGAAAAGAAAGTGGTATTACTAGAAATGAGTGGAAATCACGGTGCTAGCCAGTTTGCCGATGAAATGGCTCAGCACTTTTCTCAAATTGGGGAAAAAGTTGAATTGCATGTTGAAAACCAGCCAGGAGAAGGTCCTTTTGAGCAGTACTTGCCTGATCCTAGTGATACTAGTCTTTTTCTTCGGAAAACTAGTCAGCAGGAGGTGACAGAAATTGTGAGTGAAATGTGAAATAGAGCGGCTGGAGCGGATGTGCTGTCTCTGAAAGTAGTGAAGTATGTTTTACCTGTGATATTGCCGTGTTACATTGACTTAATGAATGGTTGTCATAAAGAAGGTGAATTTCCTGATCAATATAAACATGCAAGAGTAGTGCCGTTGCATAAATTTGGTGACCGAGAAGATTTTAGCAATTATAGACCTATTTCGCTACTCCCTATTCTGTCTCGAATTTTTGAAAAAATATTATATAAACGAATGGCTGAGTTCCTGGAGAGGAAGGATTTCTTTTATGCATACCAATTTGGTTTCAGAAAAGGATACTCTACGGAGCATGTGGTTCAGTATTTGACATCTATGATTAATGGTGCTTCGGATGGGAAGTTGAAAGTGGCGACTACATTCCTAGAAATTTTGAAGGCATTCGACACAGTGTACCATGTGATTCTTCTGAAAAAGTTGGGCAACTGTGGCATTAGAGGAAATGCTCTTAAAATTATCATCGTATGTGAGTCACCGATCTATGTATATGCAACTGAATGACGTGAAATCAAGTGATTACCATTTTAGTTGCGGTGTTCCCCATGGATCCCCTCTCGGCCCTCTTTTCTTCTCAATATATATTAATGACATCCATCAAGCAATCTGTGATTTGACAACAAATGTTGGAAGTGGAGACGAAACGCATAAACCTAGGAAATCTCTTGTTCTGTTTGCTGATGATGTTTTTCAGTTGCGAAGAGCACAGAAGCTCAGCTTTTAGGGACACTGAGTAATGATCACAGTTTATAGAATTAGCAGTATGATCATACCCTATCTCACCCATTATAAAAACCCGGACCAAGGTGCGAGTGCTCCAGAGAACATTTTTGCAGATATAAACATAAGCGGCATTAGATCTTTTCACGGGTAGACAAGTCAGATTTCTCTTGGACACGAAACAAGTGGAAACCCGCTATTACGAATAATGCACTTTGTAACCATTTCTCATTGATTGACGGAAACAGACTAACCCGCTAATGTAGAAATAAGTGGGAGGAGCTTTTTGTTCGTACTGACAATGAATACCAGAAATGATCTGCGATAAACTTACTGGATAATTCTATAAACTGTGGTAATGATATGAAAAAAGTGGAGAAATCGCTAAGGCTAAACAAGCAGAAAGTAAATCACAGTAAATCGGGGTTCGTTGTCTGGGATGGATCACTTTCATATTACCTCTGGTTGCAAGAGCTTATAGTAGGAGACTCGACAATAAGACGACAGAAGTCAGTGAAATACCTAGGCGTAATAATTGATGAAACATTAAGTTTTTAAGACCATGTGCAGTGTACATTATCGAAAGTAGCAAGGAATATAGGTATGATAAGGAAGCTAAAGCATCAGTTTCCGCAGAAAGTTTTGCGTCTTGTATATTTCTCATTAGTCCATCGTTATTTACTATACTGTTGTTCTGTTTGGTCTGGAACATTTTATGCCCACCTGAAACCTTTGCGTGTTCTCCAGAATTCAGCTGTGCGTGCTATTTATGGAATTGATAGACTTGCCTCAGTTAGAAATATTTATCCGCAAGTCCGTATTTTACCGTTTTCAGGGTTATGCTTATTTTATAAGCTTCAACTAATGTATGATATTATTAACAATATTGCTCAGATGTGTCTTCGTCATAGGTTTGAGACAGCTGCTGATGTTCATGGACATTTAACGAGACAGGTCGGTATGTATAGAAGGCCGATTAGAGTGTTTGCGAGGTCTCATTTCTCTGCTCGTCATAATCTTCAGATACTGTCGTCTCAGATACCATCTTCTATTAGGGATATTGCTGAAAGGTCTGGCTTCCGTGAGCAGTTGTGGCACCATTGTCTGCAGGTTTGTGAATTCTAATACATTTTTTTTGTTGTTTTATTTCAAGTAGTTCTATATGTTTAATATGTTTTATATGCTTTTTTGGCTTTGTTGTGGAATGGGAACCCAAATGCACCGATGTAAGTGGATGTAAGTTTTTTTTTGAAGTTGCAATACAAACCCAGGTTACTGGGCTTAATGCTATTTTGTTTTTGTTTTTTTGTGAATATCTCAATTGAAAAAAGGTGTCACTAATTATAAAATAAAAGTTTCAACATCTACTTTGAAGAAGATTGAATGAAATATAATTCTGTAGGGAAACGTATTAAATGTGGATACTATATATCCTTAATTTTAACAAAGAAATCTTCATGATAACCTAACAGTACGACTCACCATAAGGAAATATAGTTTATTATACAAGAAAGTCGCAACAGTTTTCGTTATTTATACTGGTTTAAAATTTGATGCAAAAGAAACAAAAAGGTTTTTGATAGCATACGCTGATCTTAAGAAAAAAATTCATTTGATATAAGTTTCTAGCTAAATAAGATTTGAAGACTAATCTGAATGTTTATAAAACACCAAATGGCTAAAAGGCATAAAGTGATGTCTCTCAGGGGGAAGGATTAGAAAAGATATTTCTTGTTGGTACAAAATCCTGTAAGGATTCTTAATCTCTATAACTGGAGAGTCCAAGGTGCTCCAGCTCCCTTGGATTCATTGGGCCAGCCTCTCTGGCTGGCCCAATGAAGAGATATTGCACCTAAGTTGCATTACAAATTAGGAATTATTACCGCTTCTCTCACTACTATATATTCATCTGCTTTAGTGTATCAGTCATTAAACCACGTGGCATGTATGTTTAAACAAGTTGTACTACTGCTGCCAATAGCAACTCACTGCAGCACCAAGCCACCCGGGCTCAACATAGCAACACTCGTTCCGACTACTTTCTAACTTATTAAAACCTCCCTCTAAGTTATACAAAACCCACCCATGAAGTTCCTATTTTCTCTGTATCTTTCCTTATAACATCCCCCCATCCCATCTAGGGACAATCTTCTTTTTGTTTGGCCATAGATATGTGGCTAATAAGGATAATCTTTGGTATTCTGTGATCCTTTATCCACAAACATGTCTTAGCCATCTCAATCTTTCTCTCATTTATTGAAATCATTTTGTTTTTTTAAATTTGAGCGGTATAAAGGAGGAGAAAATAGAAGAAGAGAAGTTTTTGGTGATACTATTGGGTTGAAAATTGTGATTTTGTTGAGTTTATTTAAAAAAAAGAAGAAAAGAAAGGGGAAAGAAAAAAAAGAAAAAGAAAAGAAAATATAGGATAAAAATTCCGAAATTGATAAAGAACGCAAATACTCCTTATTAAAAAGATTGATCACGCTAAATATTTATAGTAGTATACCTTGTCTTCATAAATTATATTTGGCTACCAAAATTAAAAAATAAAAGACGTTTTTAAATTAATTTAGGTGAAATTAAAGTTTGAAATTAAGTGAAAAAGATTATTATATCACCGAGAGGAGGTGGGATTTAAAAAACTAAAAAAAAAACGATCTGTAGACAATCTCTCTGGTAAGGATCTCATAAATCCTCCTCCGTATTTTTGAGCACCCATGCTTCAAAACCATACTTGACCCCTGTCATCACTGTAGCTTCCAATATTCTGATATTATGTTCTCCGACTTACCATTCTATTCTTCAAAACTTTTTTTAAATGTGAAAAAAAAACACCCTGAGCCTTTACTATTCTACTTCTGGCATCTTCATTGCAACAACCGTCTTTGATAATTATACTGCATATGTAAGTGAGCTTTCCGCTTGTTCGATCTTTTCGTGAGACCATATCACCTTTTCACCTTCACTGATTTCCACTCTTAGCGACTTGGCCTTCTTAACATTAATTTTATAACCTATTCTTGATTTTTGGATTCTCAAAACTTCAAAAAGTTCATTTATTTTGCTAACATTTTCGTTTAGGACGCTCAGACCATCAGCATAAGCTAAGTCTAGAAAAGTTTTACTTCCCCATTTGACTCTGTTTTCTCAAATAGCATTTGCTGTGCTCCCTAGGACAAAATCCACCAAAACGATCCATGTAGATAGGGATAGAACGAAATCCTGTTAACTCTGGATTTAACTAGTCTCATTTCCTACTTTAAACACAGCAAGGTTATTCTTATACATAGCATTAATCAATTTAATGTATTAATTTGGTATACAATACAAGGGTAAGACCTTCACTAAAGCTCTTTTATATAGCGAATCAAACGCTTACTCGTAATATATATAACTGATGATTCAAGGGGTGAGGTTACTCAGATACTTCTTATTTAGTAATCTAAGAGTGAAAATTTTGTATAAGAGATTTTGTGATTTTTTATTGCAAATTTGTAAAATTAACCACTCAAATGGACAGCATAGGGGAAAGTCTTAAACTTTTTTCATCTAAATATGTTTTGGGTTTTTATATTACTCAAGCAAAAACTGATTTTTTACCTCTATTATGGGTGTTAATACCGTTCAGTCTGGTCTGGATGTAGTTTTTTTTAAACTATCCCTAACCCAATAAAACAAGATTTGACTTTGCTGCTAATATTCAAATAGAAACAAGCTAAAGCTTTAGATGCGAAAGCTCTAGCTTCTGATAATTTCTTAAATTTGAAGAAATATTTCGAGGTGTCTTTACCTCAGAGACAACATTACCCCAAGTTTTGTCGAAGTCTTGCTCAAAATTAACAATACAAATAAGTCTTCGATATGCTGAGAAATATATGGCTTTTTTGTAAAGCTGAATGGTCATAAGAAAATAAATGGAGCCTTTCATAAACATTGGATGGAATTACAACACCAAACATTTTGAATTCAATAGCTGAGTTGGGAACCTACCAACATACAACCGAATTCGGTGATATCTACGAATAAATACCCTCTAAAGAAAAATAAGAGTAGTTATAATAGATGCCCGCGGAAATAAAAGTAAATATTGTCTTTTAATTTGTAAAATAAAGTAAATATTGTCTTTTAATTTGTAAAATTGGATTGGAAGTAATAGATATATACATCAAACTTGTATTCATATTTGTAAGGCATTTTATGAGTGGTACTTGAAAAAAAATTACTACTGGTAACCATTTTGAAAAAAGTGGATGACTGAACAACTAAAATGTGTGGAGTTTAAGATTGCTAAGGAACCTGAGTGGTCCATTTGGGTTAAACTCAGCTAAAGACGGCAGTTCCAATCGAGATTGTATGATTTAGTTTTATATCAATATAATGTGTTAATTTGTATGAATTACTATATTGTTTTGTGTTAATTACTATTGCAGGAAAAGATATAGAGGAAAATGATAAAGTTTTTGATACCTTCGATGTGAACGAAGATTTGTTTTGTAAGCAAGAATTAGCGATAGTTCTAAAGGGATTAAAAAAATAAGGCCCCAAGTACTGATACTATGGTAAATGAAGTTCTTAAATATGGTGGCTCTGAGGTTAGAAACAAGTTACTGAAGATTATGAGTATGTTTTTTGAAAAAGTTGAGGTACCTAGCGATTTTAGGAAAACCCTAACAAAGCCACTGTATAAGAAAGGTAATAAGAGTGAGTGTGGTGATTATCGAGGCATTAGTCTGATCTCTGTAGGTTGCATGCTACTTACTAATGGGATACTTTTTAGACTGAGAGATACGGTAGACAAAATAATAAGAGAAGAATAGAGCGGTTTTGGAAAGAGTAGAATTTGTGTCGACCAAATTTTCACTCTTAGGCTTATAATTGACAAGTGCCTGAGTTATCAAACGCCATTGGTCCTCAATTATATTGATTATGAGTAAGTGTTCGATTCTGTTGATAGAAAAACATTAGTGAAGGTCTTATCCTTGTATGGTATGCCAGATAAATCAGAGGCAACGCTATAGTGTTGTCTATAGTAAAGGCCATAAAGCTTCAATGTTTTATTATTATTATTTCTTTTTTCCAGATGCACTTCATATGGAAATCGAGAGTTCTGGTGTCTTTTCATGGTCAAACGTGATTGGAAGGCAATTAACACCCCTTACACGCCCACCATTTGTCAAACACATCCAACCTAATATTATTTTTTTTTCAAGTAGTTCTGTATGGTTAATATGTTTTACATACTTTTTTTTTTGTTTTGCTATGAAATGGGAACCCGAATGCAATGATGTAAGTGGATGTAAGTTTTTTTTTCGAGTTGCAATACAAGCCCAGGTTACTCGGCTTCATGCTTTTTTGTTTATTTTTTTGTGAATAAATTACATCTCCATTGAAAAAATATAAATTTTAAGATAGCCATTTTGTTCTACCTAGTTGATTTCCAGAAAGAAATTATGTTTTTGAGGAGGACACTCCCCCCTCAGCCCTCAGAACAAGGATTGTAAGTTATGCCCCGGGGGCATATAAGGTTTTTATAGAAAGCTTTGTTGTAGAAACTTCAAAAAGGATCAATGTAGCTGAACGTTTTGGAAATTAGGTTTTTCAAGAAGACAACCCCCCTATAGACCTCAGGGCAAGGGTTGCAAGTTATGCCCTGGGGGCATACAAGGTTCTTATAGAAAGCGTTGCCATAGAAACTTCAAAAAGGGCTCAGTCGATTGGAAATTTAAATGGATAGTGCCCTTCTTAATAGTCGAAAGTGATTGGAAGGCAACTAACACCCCTTCCACGCCCACCATTTCCCCAAACACACCGAATCAAAATTTTCAGATAGCAATTTTGTTCAATGTAGTAGAAAGTTCTGGAAATTATATTTTTGAGCAGGACACTCCCCCCATAGTCTTCAGGGCAAGGGTTATAAATTAAGCCCTGGGGCCATATATAGTTCTTATGGAAGGAATGCTTGTACAAACTTCAGAGAGGACTCATTTGATTGGAAATTGAAAGTTCTACTTCACTTTTTAAGCGTCAAAAGATATACAACGCCTGCGATATATAGCCTTGGGGATATATACAGACACCGGAATTTTTGTTATCTGACATTTGAACTATTTTTAAAAATGGCTATCTCAAAATTTGTATTGGAAAGGTTTGGCAGAAAAGGGCGTGTTGTGAAGCTAGTTGCCCTTCGATCTCTTTTTACTCTTCAAAATGGAACTAGAACTTTCAATTTTAATTCAAATGAGCCCTCTCTGAATTTTATAAGAGCATCCCTTCCATAAAAATCATATATGCCCACAGGGCGTAACTTGCATTGCCTATCCCGGGCCTTGTGGGGTTGTGTCTACACCGTAGTTTTTGTTATCTGACCTACGAACTTTTTTTTAACGAAATAGCTATCTTAAAAGTTTTATCTGACGCATTTGGGGGAAAAGGGGTGGGTAAGGATAGTTGCCCCCTGATCTCTTTTGACACTTGTAACTGAACTAGAAATTTCAATTTCAAATCAAATGAGCCCTCTCTGAGGTTTATACGAGCACCTCTTCTACAACACATATATATGCCCCCCGGCCATAACTTACGATACCTACCCCGGGCCCTGAAGGATTGTGTCGACCCGGAGTTTCCGTTATATGATCTTTGAACCATTTTGAAAAAATGGCTCTCTCAGAGTTTTTATCGGATGGGTTTGAGGAAAATAGGGCGTGCAGAGGGGGAGGGAGGGGCTAGTTGCCCTCCGATCTCTTTTGACTCTTAAAAAGTGAAGTAGAACTTTCAGTTTCTAACCAAAGTAGCCATCTCCGAAGCTTATACGATCACCCCTTCTATAAGAACCATATATTCCCCCAGAGAATTCTTTACAACGCCTGCCTACAGACTCTGGGAGGTTGTGTGGACACAGGAGTTTTTCTTATATGACCTTTGAACTATTTTTAACGAAATCGCTGTTTCAAAATTTTTATCGGATGGGTTTGGGGAAAAAAAGTGTGTGTGTGGGGGGGGGGTTGTAGGGGGCTAGTTGCCCTTGGATATCCTTTGTCTCTTAAAAAGTAAACTAGAACTTTCAATTTACAATCAAATTAGCTCTCTCTGAAGTTTATATGAGCATCCCTTTCATAAGAACCATATACACCCCAGGACATTACTTACAACGCCTACCCCCCAGGCCCTGAAGTATTGTGTCGACACCCAAGTTTTTGTTATCTAATTTTTTAACTATTTTTAAAAAAATGGCTATCTCAAAATCTGTAGCGGATGGGTTTGGGGAAAAAAGGAAGTGTGTGGGGGCTAGTTGCCACCTATCTTTTGACTCTTGAAAAGTGAACTTATACAAGTTTATTCACTTATAAAAGTGAACTTGAAGTTTATACAAGTATCCCTTACATAAGAACCATGCATGCCCTCAGGGCAAATCATAGAGCGCCTGCTCCCAGGCCCTGGGGGGTTGTATTTACACCGGAGTTTTTCTTAATCGACCTTTGAACTATTCTTAACAAAATGGCTATTTCAGAATTTTCATCGGATATGTTTAGAAAAAAGGCGTGAGGGGGGAAGGGGGGGGCTAGTTACCCTCGGATGTCAATGTCAATGAACTGTCAATTTCCAATCAAATAGACCCTCTTTGAAGTTTATACGAGCATCACTTTCATAAGAACCATATATACTGAGGGGCAGAACATTAATCTAGCCAACAGCAGATCGGTTTGCATGGAGGCTAGAGCAGGGTTGCCACCCCTATTGATTTATGACTATTTCTGGTGATTTTTTTATGTTGCCTAGTGATTTTTTTCTTGCTAGTGATTTATAGTGATTTTTGTCCTAAAACTAGCGATTTTTTTCCAAATCTATTGATTTTTAAAAATATAGCGCTTAGATTCATGAATCAATTGAATAAATCATAAAAGAAGCTAATTGATAAAAAAAAACACTCAAAAGTGATTCACTATAGTTCCTAAATGTTCCAGATTAGTATTTATGCAAATTTACTGCCTTTGAAACTTCCAATTTCCCACCTATCTCGTTACCAGATATAAAAAAAAAGTTTTTTTTAAACTGAAAGTAAGGAGCAACATTAAAACTTAAAACGAACAGAAATTATTCCGTATATGAAAGGGGCTGTTCCCTCCTCAACGCCTCGCACTTTACGCTGAAGTTAGACTCTTTCTCACAACGCCATTTTTTAAAACAATAAAAACTTTAGCGTAAAAAGCAAGGCGTTGAGGAGGGGACAGTCCCTTTCATATACGGAATAATTTCTTTTCGTTTTAAGTTTTAATGTTGCTCCTTACTTTCAGTTAAAAAAAAAATTTTTTTATTTAATTTTTGAATGTTTTTGAATTAATGCAGGTTTTGATGTTTGCTCACCGTACATGAATAATTTAAAACAAAATTTGCATATTAATTTTACTTTTTATTTGGTTAAATGGCTTTCTGAAAAGCTGTTAAATTTTATTTACGAACATTTTTTAGTAATAAAAATGCATAACTTACGAATTAAGTTCCGTAATGAGATTCTATACTCAGATATTTTTAATACGTATATTAGGGGGTTCTCCCCCTAATCAAAACCTCGCTCTTTACTCTTAAGTTCTAATTTTTTTCCAATTCTTTAAAAATGACCCTTAATCACAAAGGCCGTTAATTAGAATAAATAGATCTTATGAAAGTACTAAAAATGTTTGGCTTAAAGAGCAATGTATTGACTAAGGGGCGAACCTAATCACACACGTAATAATTTCTGTTCGTTTTAAGTTTTGATGTGGCCCCTTACTTTCAGCTGAAAAACTTTTTTTTTTAATTTAATTTCTGATCGTTTTTTAAATAATGCTGGGAAATCCAGTGCCCCTTTCATAGCAATATCCCTTCCCCCGTGAAAACTTCCTCCTTGGAAAGATCCTCCAAAATAACCCCGACCCCCCCACTACCAGAAAAAATATCCCCTGAAAACGTCTGTATACTTCCCAATAACCAATACTATACGTAAACACTGGGTAAAGTTCATAACTTTCAGCCCTCCCCTAGGGGGCTTAGGGGGATTAAGTCATCCTAAAAGACATGTTATAATATTTTTGACCACGTTGAACAAAATGGCTATCTCAAAATTTTGATCGGGTGACTTTGGGGAAAAAATGAGCGTCGGAGGGGACCTAGTTACCATCCATTTTTTTGGTCGCTTAAAAAGGGCACTAGAACTTTTAATTTCCGTTCTAATTAGCCCTCCCACGATATTCTAGGACCACTGGGTTGATACGATCACCCGTGAGAAAAAAAAACAAAAACAAATAAACACGCATCAGATCTTTCTTCTGGCAAAAAATACAAAATTCCATTTTTTTAGAGATAGGAGCTTGAAACCTCTATAATAGGGTTCACTGATACACTGAATCTGATGGTGTGATTGTCATTAATGTTCTATAGCTTTTAGAGGGTGTTTCCCCCTTTTTTCGAGAATCAGGCAAATTTCTCAGGCGCGTAACTTTTGATGGTTTAGACTAAACTTGATGAAATTTATATATTTGAAATCAGCATTAAAATTTGATTCTTCTGATGTATCTATTTTAAGTCTTTTTAAGCTATACCCCCCCCCCTATCCGTGGAAATCCAGGCTAACTGCGGTGATCAACTAAAATTTGAGAGTTTTTGCTCCTTTTTTGAAACGTATTTATGACATTATTTTATTAGTTATCCTCTTCTTATTGTCGAAGACTTTTGTTCATTTTTAGCAAAAATGGCTATCTCAAAATTTTCATCGGATGTGTTTGAAAAAAATGTGTGAGGGGAGGGGGCTAGTTGCCCTCAGATCTCTTTTGACTCGTAAAAAGTGGACTCTAACTATCAATTTCCAATCAAATAGACCCTCTTTGAAGTTTATACGAGCATCACTTTCATAAGAACCATATATGCCACAGGGCATAACTTACAACGCCTTTCCCCGGGATCGGGAAATGCGGGGGGGTATTTGGACACCTGAGTTTTTGTTATCTGGCTTTTGAATTATGTTTAAATAATGGCTATCTAAAAATTTGATGAGTTTGGTGAAAATGAGGCGTGGGGGGGGGGGGTCAGCTGCTCTCCGATCTCTTTTGACTCTTAAAAAGTGAACTAGAACTTTCAATTTCCAATCAAATGAGCCCTCTTTGAAGTTCATACGAGCATCCCTTCCATAAAAACCATATCTGCCCCCCAAGGCCTAACTTACAACGTCTGCCCCCGGGCCTTACGGGGTTGTGTCGACACCGGAGTTTTTGTTATATGATCTTTGAGCTGTATTTAACAAAATGGGTATCTCAAAATTTTTATCGGATGCCCTTGGGAAAAAGGGCGTGGGGAGGGGACTGGTTACTCTCCGATCTCTTTTGACTCTTAAATAGTGAAATAGAACTTTCAGTTTTCAATCAAATAAGCCCTCTCTGAAGTTTATACCAGCATTCCTTCCATAAGAACCATATATGCCCTCAGGACATAACTTACAAAGCCTGCCCCCGAGCTCTGGGGAGTGGGTCGACATCGGAGTTTTTGTTATATGATCTTCGAATCATTTTTAACAAAATGGCTATCTCAAAATTTTTATCGGATGCATTTGGGAAAAAAGAACGTGAAGGGCTAGTTGCCATCCGATCACTTTTGACTCTTAAATAGGACACTAGAACTCTCGATTTTCAATCGAATGAGCCCCCTCCGAAGGTAAGGTCACTATCCCTTCCAAATGAAATGCCTCTGGAAAAAAAATAATAAATACATAAATAATAAAACATTCGATCTGTATTGCGTTTACTATAGGCAACGCTAGAGCCCACTAAAATTTCTCATTAGCAATCCAATGAGCCTCTTCCGAAGTTTATACGATCACACTCTCTATATAAACCTTACATGCCCCCAGGTCATAACTTACAACCCTTGTCCGGAGGGCTCTGGGGGGGGGGGGGGCGTCATCCTCAAAGACCTAATTTCCTGACCTTTTCCTACGTTGAATGAAATGGCTACCTCAAAATTTTGATTGGATGTCTTTGGGGAAATGTTGGGCGCGGAAGGGGTGTTAGTAGCACTCCAATCACTTTCGACTATTTAAAAGGGCACACGCCCTGCCAAATTCCAATCAAATGAGACCCTTTCAACGTTTTCTACGACAACTCCTTTGATACAAAGTGCCCTGGTCTAGAAGAAAAAAAAATAACAATACATTGTGCCCACATTGCTCTTTACCTAGGCAGCGCTATTGCGTTCCCTATGATTGTATTGCGTAGTTGTATACGCAGTATTATGTTCAGTGTTGTAGGGAATTGCTAAGATGACCCAAAAAATTACTTAGGATAGTACCCCTCGCATTTGAAATCAGTCCCATGAGCTCGTTAATATTGGCCCATTAAATTTTAGATTGACATATTATAGCTGGTATAAAAATATGGATTCTCGTGAACAGACAAAACCTCTACCTAGGACTTTTCAGAAACCCACCAATAGAGCACAACGTGATTTTAATATTAAAAATTAATGATACTCATTAATATTTTAGCAAAAAACAAAAAAAACAGAAGAACAACAATAATCAAGTATTCAAAGGGCAGACTCCAGACACAGGCTCTGAATAATCTTGTAATGTTTCTGCAGTTCCCAACAGGCTTGACTTACTTGGACTTATGTCTCCTGCCGGGCGCTGCTCGGCGTAGAGAGTGAC
This sequence comes from Artemia sp. Qi Xiang Cuo, assembly GCF_049724085.1. NCBI lineage: Eukaryota > Metazoa > Arthropoda > Branchiopoda > Anostraca > Artemiidae > Artemia > Artemia sp. Qi Xiang Cuo. The sequence goes on along the minus strand of NC_142808.1, from coordinate 40,456,219 downwards.
GTCTGCCTCCTCCATCCACTTCGGTCCGTGGCAAGCGTTTGCACATCGCTCAACCTGATATTTGCCATCGTTAGGAACTCGGACAGGCTGTCAGACCATCGTTTTTTCGGTCGACCGTGAGGTCACTTCCAACCGGCTTTGACAGGGTCGAAGTGATGGATCGTTTTCGCAGGTATGTGTGGAGGCATTCGAAGTAGGTGTCCGAACCATCGTAGTGTTCGCTCGGCTGCTTAGGTCGAAAACCAAGACTGCTTGGTGAGCTGCAGCAGCTTCTCATTGCTGACGAAGTCGAGCCATCGTAGACGTTCGATCCTCCTCAGGCTCTTCGACTGAAAGACATCAATTGCCTTGAGGGTTGGGGCTGAAGCTTGCCACGTTTCAGCTCCATAGAGCAACACAGAGCCAAAGAGGGCGTTTAAAATCAACCGCTTCGCTGTGCGACTGACGTTCAGTATTCGCCAGAGGTAACAGTTTAGTCTGCCCATGGCAGAAAACGCTTTGTACATTCTCGCTTGTATTTAAGAAAGAAGCGAGCTATCTGAAGAAATTATGTAGCCCAGGTAGGTGAACCTTTGGACAAATTCGATGCTTGTGGTGCTATCCAGGCTAACTGAAGGATTGGCAGCAGGGAAGGATGGTTCTATGGCCATAATTTTCGTTTTAGTCCAGTTTATCTGCAGTCCTACCTTTGCAGCCTCTTCTCTTAGGATTCGAATCGCTTCCAGCAACTGCTCCATTTAGTCCGCCAGAATGGCCAAGTCATCAGAAAAATCAGCATCTGTAATGACACGATCTCCAAACTTTAGTCCAAAGCTGAGAGGTGAAGTGGTCCAAGAGCTCTGGGGCCACTGCACATCCTTGGCGCACTCCTGTCGTGATTTGGAAGAACGGGCTGCGCCGGCCGTTCACTTGAATACAGCTCTCCGTCCCATGGTGTAGAGCTTTGAAGAGTCTGCAGTATTTCTCAGGGATACCTGTCGAATCTAGAATCCGCCACAGAGCTTCTCGGTCCACTGAGTCGAACGCAGCAAGGAAGTTGACGAAGGTAATAAAAGCCTTTTGTTGGAACTCCGTGGCTTTTTCTATGATTTGCCGGATCGTAAAAATCTGCTCGATGGTTGAACGGTCCGACATGAAACCAGCTTGCTCCGGTCGCCGGATTTTACGAATGATATTTCGACATCGATCTAGCAGGACCATTGAGAAAAGTTTTCCCGGGACAGACAGTAGGGTTACTCCACGGTAGTTCGAGCAGTCACTTCTAGAGCCTTTCCTCTTCCATAAAGGAATAATGACACCCTTCCCTCCATCTTCAGGAATAATCTTGGTTTGCCAGATTGTAGAGAACAGGGTGTGGAGAAACAGGAGCATAACAGGACCTGCATATTTTAGCAGCTCCGAACTCAGGCCACAGATACCGGCAGCTTTATTGTTCTTGAGTCTTTTTACTGCATTTCCAATTTCTGAGGGGCTGAAAGGCTCGTCAGGAGGAGCATCTGCTTCGGGTCTTGGACTGCCAGGTTGGCTGGGACTATCAGCAGGAGGCATAGACGGGCTAGTGTTGTTCAGGAGTGAGAAAAAGTGATCCTTCCACCGCTCGAGACAAGAACCCTCATCAGAGAGAAGTTTCCCATCCCTGGAAAGGACGGGTCCCAATGCTGGTGTTTTATTTTCTTTGAGATCACGGAGGTGCTTGAACAGGCTACCCATGTCTTTCTTTTTTGCTGCTAGTTCGATTTCATCGGCTTTCCTTGCTACAAACTGAGTTCGGTCTCGGTGAATAAGTCTGTTCCGCGCTCCATTGAGCCTTCGATAGGTGGCCATGTCCCCAAGAAGTCTTGCCCTCCGCCTTTGCTCTATGACCTGCAGTGTTTCGTCAGTTAGCCATGATTTCTTCAGGAAACTTCGCTTGCAAAGCATCAGCTGTGCAGCTTTGATGATCTGCGATTTAAAATACTTCCAGGCGTCTTCGCTGCTGTTGAGTGTGCCAAGGAGCTCAAAGCGATTTGATATCTCAACACTATACTTCTGGAGAGTATCTGGCTCCTTTAGTTTCCCAGTATCCGCTGCTACTGGTTTTCTTTCCGATCACTGTGCATGGAGGCGAAGCTAGACATCAGCAGACACAAGCCTGTGATCTGCATTTCCGAGCTCTGCTGATCTGTAAGTTCTGCAGTTCTTCAGCGATGATCTCCAGCGTTTAGAAATAATGACGCAGTCAATCATCTTCTTTGTGCGACCGTCGTTGCTATACCACGTGTACTGGTGGATAGTCTTACGTTGAAATTAGGTGTTTGCGATCTCAAGTTCATGGGATAGGCACAGTTCGATTAGGCGAAGGCCGTTATCTTTCAGTGGGTCGGGGGATACAGGTCCAATTGTACCACGCCAAACACCCATATCATCTCGCACTGTAGCATTGAAGAAAAGAAAGTAGGTTCTTTGATGCAGGTGCATTCAGGGTCAAAACATTCCAGGTGGCTATTCGAAGCCCCCTTTGGTCTAGAAGGTTTAGTTTGTCAGTCTTTCTGACGTCATCAGCATGTCCGTTGACGCGCGATGGTCGAGATCTTAAAAGGGGGTCCGGATCCAAGGCTATGTAGTCACTTTGCGTAGCACTTGATTTTCAGGTGAAGGGTTGCTAGCCCAACCAACCCTAGGCTTTGAATCTGATTAGATCTAGATTAACCTAGATACTGTGATTCCAGGGGTGAGTTCTACTAGCCACATGAGATTACAGCTAGCTTAATCGGATTGTTTAGTTAGGAGATGACCCCATATCCAGAGGCACGTGGTCAGCAGACAAGGTCTGCATCATTCCGGACGAACTCCATCCACCTCCCAACAGGCCCCGCGCAATAAACTCGTTTTAGCTATTTTGTTGAATTTTATCCCCGTTCCCACAGAGAAAAAAAAACATCTGTTCACCACACATTTATGCAGTGAATCCTAAGATAGGTAGGATATTTGACAAAATTCAATAGTCAAGAAAACTGAAGAAACTTACATTGTGAAACCACAGAATCTTGTAAGATAATGGCATTGCATCGATTATACAATCAAAATAAATATCATCGCCCTCTTTTATCTGACGTGAAGTGAGGGATGCACCGAGTCTTAAGGTCACGATTGGTTTATCTGAAAACAAAAAGAATTACTATTCAAAAATAAGTTATGAGAGATAAATACGAATTGAACAATTCTACGAAGGGGACAAAGATTGTGGCACAATTTTCTAGTTTCAACTAGTTTATTATTCATAATTCGACACAGCAACTTAATAATAAAAAAAAACATAGGAAGATCAGGAAACTTAGAAACATTTCCTTATTAAAACAGTAAACTCTGCACAACCGTGTCAGGCCAGCCGACTCAGTTAATAGATTTTCAATTTCTTTAAAATAATCTACATTTACAGTATACTATCTAATGTAAGTTTTTTAAATCCGACCTTAATAGTTTTAATAATCAGATTGTTCTACCGTGACCAAGGCTATCCCTTTTGTCACCATGATTTTCCATATAAAACTGATGTTAACATCGATACACACTAATTCAACTGGGGTAATTCCATCTCCTTCTTCTTTGTCTTCTTGGTTCATGCCATCATGCCATGCATGGATAATGCCAATGCATTGATTCCATGCAATTAGGCATGCAATTAGGGCTCTGTGGCAGCTAACATACAACCCAGAGCATGTTCCGTCAAGTTGAAATCAAACTGCTGTGCTATCACATGGTTCAGAAACAATTAAAGATACAATGAGATTTTTTCTATGTAAGCTCGTTTTAATTATATAGTCTAGCACCTAAAATACTAGACTGCCAAATTTCTTTATTTTTAAACCATAAAGATAGAGGTTATGATTTAATCTTTTCTGACACCAAAGAATCATTGCCAATCTACGAAAGTTAATAAATAAAAAGAAACAAGATTTTTGTTTTAACTGAAAGTAAGATGCGACATTAAAACTTAAAACGAACAGAAATTATCCTGTATAGGAAAGGGACTGTCCCCTTCAAGGGCGGATCCAGGATTTTTTTTCGGGGGGGGGGGGTAGGTTACTAATTTTTTACTCAGTTTTCGACTAATTTCTCTGATTTTTACCTTGGTTTTACTGATTTTCGACTTTTTTCAACTCGGTCAAAAATTTCGGGGGGGGGGGGGGGTTCAAACCGGGTAATCCCCACCCCAGGATACGGCCTTGGTCCCCTTTCATATAAGTTTTTTATTGTTTTGAAAAGTAGAGTTGTGTGAAAGAGCCAAACTTTAGCGTAAAGAGAGAGGCGCTAAGGAGGGGAAAGTCCCTTTCATAAACGAAATAATTTTTGTTCGTTTTAAGTTTTAATGTCGCTCCTTACTTTCAGTTAAAAAAAAAAATTATTTAATTTCTGAACCTTTTTAAATTAATGCAGGTTTGAATTTGGCTCACCGTACATGAACGATAAAACAAAAAATACAGATTAATTTTACTCTTTTTTAAAACTAATAATAAACTAAGTTTGATTTTTGTTCCAGCTAATTAAGAATGACTGCTGAATCACAAAGGGTGTTTAATTAGAATAATAACCTCTTTTAAAAGTTAAAAAAAATTATCGGAAGAGTGAGCTAATGAGGAGAGGCAACCCCATTATGTACATAATATTTTATGTTCGTTTTAAGTTTTAATGTTGCTCCTTACTTCCAGTTGAAAAAACTTGTTTTATTATTTAATTTCTGATTTTTTTTTAAATAATACTCAGAAATCCAGTTCCCCCTCCATTGAAATTCTCTTTCCCTTTGAAAATTCATCTATGGCAAGGTCTTCCCATGTTACCCCGACCCCCGACCCCCCACCAGAAAAAAACCTGGAAACGTCTGTATACTTCCTAATATAACCATATAGGCCTACCAATAGCCTACTATATGTAAATATGGGCAAAGTTCATAACTTAAAGCCCTTCCCTGGGGACTGTGGGGGTTTAGTCGTCCTCAAAGACATACTTATTGGATTTTTCGACTATGTTGAACAAAATGGCTATCTCAAAATTTTGATCCGGTCACTTGGGGAAAAACGAGCATGGGAGGGGGCCTAGTTGCCCTCCAATTTTTTGTCATAATAAGAACTTTTAATATGCGTTCAAATGAGCCCTCTAGTGACATTCTAGGACTACTGGGTCGATGCGACCACTCCTGAAAAAAAAAATAAAATAAATAGACATCTATGATCCGTGATCTTTCTTCAGGCAAAAAAAAACGACAAAATTCCACTTTTTGCAGATAGGAGCTTGAAAACTGTACAGGGTTATCTGATACGCTGAATCTGATGGTGTGATTTTCATTGAGATTCTGTGACTTTTAGGGTGTGTTTTCCCCATTTTCCAAAATAAGGCAAAATCTCAGGCTCGTAACTATTGATTGGTAAGACTAAACTTAATGAAACTTAGGCTATATATTTAGAATCAGCATAAAAATAAAATTATTTTGATATATCTGTTGGTATCAAAATTCCGTTTTTTAGAGTGTCGGTTATTTTTTAGCCGGGTCGCTCCAAACTTACAGTGCGTTACCACGAACTGTTTGATTGATATTAAAGTAACCAAATGCAAAAAAAGCGAATGCATACGAAAATGCATACGAATGCATACTGTTTTTTTTGTATAGAAGTAACAAAAAAACAATTTTTTTTAAGTAAAGAGCGATATTAGAACTTAAAACGAATAGAAATTTTTCCGCACTTGATGGGACCCACCTCTTCCTGAAACCCTGCTGTTAGTGCAAACAAAGTATATAGCTTGATTGAAACCATATATGAGTGTTCGATAGATGCAGCTTATGGGTATTTTATTAATAAATAGCTTTTTCAAATATTTGAGATGAAAATTTCATTGCTTAAACTAAATATGCCTCAATTAGCTCTTCTGTTTATTATGCATAGTGAAAAAGACTTTTCTCCTATTCCAATTGGTCTTATGTTGAGCACTCGTTCTAAAAGCATCATGGATACAAATTCGATAAGCGAAAGAAAACAAATAATTGTATTCGAATTTAAGGGCTTTTTCTTTTCAAATCCTAGAAACTGAGGAATTGTATGAAATTAAAACTTCCATTCAATACATATAACGATTTGATTTTGTGTTCAAGGATTGCTTAAGACTCGTATATGATCTGTTCCATTACTGAGAAATTTATTCAATAATAGGGAAATAGACTCTCGACAAAAAGTGTGATGACAAATCTAATACTTTCTTCTAGAAAACGAAATGAACTGCTTTTGTAAGTAGTCTACAAGGGATATAAAAAGAACTATATTTCCGATCTTTCAAACAGATAAAACTTTTCTCATATAATTTACACACAAAAAGAAAAAGACCCAGAAGAAATAATACAGAACTAGATCAGTTGTTTTACCCTTTGTAGAAAATTAATTAGAAAGAAATTAAAAAGATTTAAAATATTAAAATTAAGTTATTTATATAAATAAAGTGAGCCACTCTATTAAATAAAAATTCTCGCTATCCTTGTTCTCACTATCGTTTACCTTCTACCACGCACTTCTTTGTTCTTCATTTTCATTTTTGATTCGTCCTGATCCTCATTGTTGCATGTTTTGTAACCGCTTATTTTTCTGTTTTTCAATTTTGTTCTTGACTCGTTCTAATTGTTGTTTTCGCAACTATTCTACATACAAAATTCTTTTTATTTTCATTTTCATTTATCATTGCTTCAGACATTTTTTCAATGCTCTTTGCCTTACCTGTTCGGATTGATCTTATCACTTTTGATGGTCTTAGTTGTTCATGTTAAACCATACATTTACAGTGTCAGGTCGTTCTCTTGATCTGTTCCTATTTGATGGTCCAGCTTGGTCATTGTAATCTTATGTTTTAGTCCTATTCTGTAGTTTTTTCTGCCTCATTATGAGCTTACTCTAATTTAGGTTATTGTCCTCTAAATATTATGAAACTTTTGAAAATGCCTTTTGAAAGTCAGATAACCGAATATGAATAAATAAATTTACATATTTTTGAGTTTTGGTTCTTTAATTTCTTCTAAAACTGTTTGAAAATCTAATTTCCTTGTGTCTTTAAAATAATCAGCATAGTTGCTAAACTATTTAATATATCCTAGTTCAATGTTGATGTGTGATAGTTTTTTATTGGTTTTAGCCTGGAAAATGATCTATCTCCAGAAGCAACGCTTAGCCTATTGGAACTGTTAAGAATCTGATGAGCTGATTGTGCAACCGAAAACTGAAAATTTCACATACATTCCAACTTCATCTCATACTTCAAATCTAGACCATGAGGTTACTTCGATTGATATCCCAATTTCTGATGTTTCCGTAATATCTAATTACCAATTATCGTAAAACCTTTCAATAGCACTGTCTTTTAAACTAGATTTAACATCATACATCAATGAACCAAGATACGCCCAAGCTTAAGTGGTTTTCAAAGATTGACGGGATAAAATTCATTTGCTCCTATATCAAGATGTTCATGATTCTATTTTGCAAAAAAATTCACATCACTTTCCGTCGTCTTCAAAAATCTTGCCCTATTGATGAAACTGGGAAACAAATTGCTCTTGATTTTTATTGTGTGAGATTTGCCATACTTTAAGATGTGCCAAAAAAGCAGCGGTTCCAATTCGAAAAATATGCATCGCTGCTCAAGTCCCCGATTGGTCAAAAACACAAGGGTCTCCGAAGCATGCTCCCGTGCGAAGCTTTGGTTTTTTATTTAGAAAAATAATGATCGTCCTAGGTCGGGTGTTTTGAATGATATTCGGCTCTATACAAAAATAATTGCAAACAAGCTAGCTCGTCACCGTGCAGGCATTGTTGATTCAGATTCATTTAGAGTTTCTGCTTCACCTAATTCCATTTGGAAATCCCTTGCTCCCCCAGACACCACATCCTCGATTACTCCCTAAGCGTCTGATATCCTTCTATCTGAGTGGAAAACACATTTTTCGAATGAATTCAACGCACCAGATCCAGTTTTAGAGTCTAAATATGAATCCGAACTTGATGAATTTCTATCTTTTTACCCGGAGTCTCACTATGTTGCTACAAGGCAAGCCATAATAACGGCAGCCTATAAACAGAAACGGAAAGCTTCACTTGGTATAGATAATATTAGTGCATCTCATGTTATCCATTGAACCCCTTTGCTCATATTATAGCTAGGATTGCTCATGCAGATGATTTTAGATACTTCTACATTACTGTCGTCTTTTTGCATTGGTGTTCTCACTCCTATCCCCAAGAAAGGCAAATCTAACGTAGAGTGTTCGTCTCTTAGGCCTATAACGATCCCTGCTACGTTCTGTAAACTATTTCAGCTGTAAAATGTCAGCTGTAAACTGTTTTTGTTGATGAGTTAAAATTGGAATGTGGCGTAACGCCATACCATCTTGGTTTTCAAAATAAAATAGGGCATGTCGATGCCCTTAGTGTTGTGGCTAATTATCCAAATGGAGGCTGAACTGGTCTAAGATGGTCTTGTTCTAGCAGCACATGATTTTAGGCGTGCATTTGGCTCATTGGTACACGGATTCAAGCTCCTTCATACGGCAAAAAGAGGTTTTCACCTCTGTTATTCCTACCTTGAGAAATTAATATTCTCGGCTTAAAGTACGCAGTGAAATTGCAGATCCATTTAACTTGCCGGTTTCAAATTCTTCTCGTCTGACACGGGCTTCACGAATTAGACTTTCTTATCCCAGTTGCCTACCGACTGAACTGAATAGTTTTGTTTCTGTTTATAAAGGTATGCGTCAAGGTACTATCACTTCACCTGCTCTTAAACAACGGTGTCTTAAACGCTCAATCACAAGGCATATCCTAATGCATTGAGGCAACAACAAACGTGACAATTGTCTGTTATGCGGATAATGTCCTTAATCTTAGCAGGTCATTACAGCGTATCGAAGAAAACTTCAATATACTCGAAAGTGAATATTCTAAATTGGTGTTGGAATTTAATTATGAGAAAGCTGAGGGTCTTCTTTTTAATTGGGGTAATTCGGGTCCCGCACCATCAGTCCAACTGACACGTTCTTTAGAACGTGCCAGTTGAAAAACTTGTTTTTCTTGGTATACCTATTGGCCCATCCCTGAAGCACACTTGTTTGCTGTAGATTTCCCACCATGAAAAAATTTAGTGCGTCTTATGCATTAGTTGTCCGAAATAAAAATCGTTTCAACCAAATAATCCTTGTTAAACTACGTAATTCAAGGGCACTGCCATATTTTCTATAGACTACACAGCACCATTTTGAAAGATATTCTCACAAACAAATAAACGTAAACTCCGTTCAGCATATTTCAAATTTGCAAAATATTTACTTCATTTACCTCCATTGACTATAAAATTATAAAATAGTCGACCCAGCAACAGCTCTATCAGAACTTAATTCGAAACAAAATCGCAAAATCAGTTTTCATCCATGGTATTCTCTTCTTATACAGTGATGTTTAAAGTTGTATGTATGTAAAAGTTGTTCAGTGTCTAATAGGTGTTCTTTATTATTTGTTCTGATAAATCTTGTGATGTCTCTTTTTTCTTTCTCTTATTCCTTTTTTTGTCGTTTTCTCTATGTACTTCGTCTCTGTGTACTTTTTTTTGTATTTTATGACGGGTTAGAAATTAAAAAAAAAGTCAAACTTTACCTTCAAAAAGTGAAAGTTTAAGGGCGGAGAACCCCTTTTTATATACAGTATAGATTCTATTCGTTTTGAACTTTCATGTCGCTCTTTACGTTCCTTTGAAAAAGTTTTTTTTTTATAATGTTGATCGTTTATAATATCATATTTTGTATAAAACAACATGAGGGGAGGTGCTTTATCAGCTGCTCTAGACTTTATACTAAATTTAACTTTATAAAAAAATCTTCGGATATCTTAACATTTTTCTAAAGGGGGACTGAAATGCCCAAGTAACTTTTTGAAAGTTATGTCTGTATTTTACAGGAGGATTCGTTAGAAATATATTGCTCTTTCGAAGTGCCTACTCACCCTCTTCAGATTTTCTTGCAAATTTAATATGATATTTGCCAAAAGAGACAGTGACTCAGCAATTGCTACAAACAAATAATAAAAAAAACTAGAAATTACTATCGTATAAATAGATTTACATAACTACTAACCTACAATGCCCTTCAATTTCAATGTGCTCAATACTCATATTACGTAATCCCCAAAGGCACGTAATAGTATCATTTAAATGTAATGTTTATTTCACACTAAAAATAAGTTTACAACTAAAGGAGAGCCACTTTTCCCTTAGAATCCATATTTAACGGCTAGTCCAAATACATTTTTCCCAAATGAGGTGATGCCAAAGGTTAAATCCTTTCTTCATATTGATCGGAATAACCTCTAGCAAAGAATTAAAAAATTGGCCCTAGAAAATGTCTCCTGGAGGTTGAAGGCACCCTCTCCCCCACAAATTATCGACTGACCTTCCAGCATAACCCAATAACTGTTGTGCAGCAATGCAATACTGTGTAAACGTTAGTAATACTGTCCACGAAGCGATTCATTAATGAAGGTTCTGAATACGACTTTTGAAAAAGGTGACACACCAAATCATTTTAGAAAGATTTAATTAAACTCATTTGTAAAAGAAGTGATCAGAGTGAGTTCGGTAATTAGGAGGGTATTAGCTTGATTTATGCAGGAAACTAATTAATTAGCATGATTCTAATTATTAGATTAAGAAAGAATGCAGATAATGTTTTAAGAGGTGATCATAGGCAGCACAATCGCACTACCTAAGTAAAGAACGATGTTGGCATAATGTATTATTTATTTTTTTTAAACCAGAGCACTTCGTATCGAAGGAGTTGTCGCAGAAACTTCAAAAAAGGGGTTATTCAATTGGAAATTCGAGTTGCTTGTGCCCTTTGTAATAGTCGAAAGTGATTTGAAGGTAACTAACACTCCTTCCACGCCCACCATTTCCCCAAACACATCTAATCAAAGTTTTGAGATAGCCATTTTGTTCAGCGTAGTTGATTTCCAGATAGAAATCATATTTTTGAGGAGGACACTCCCCCACAACTCTCAGGACAAGGGTTGTAAGTTATGCCCTGGGGTCAGATAAGGTTTTTATAGAAAGCGTTGTCATAAAAATTTCAAAAAAGACCCATTTGATTGGAAATTCACAGGGCTAGTGCCCTTTTTAATAGTCGAAAGTGATTGGAGGCCAACTAACCCACCTCTTACGTCCACTTTTTCCCCTAACACATCCAATCAAAATTTAGAGATAGCCATTTTTCTTCAACGTAGTTGAAAGTTCTGGAAATTAGGTCTTTGAGGATGACACCCCCCCCCCCACAGCCCTCAGGGCAAGGGTTGTAAGTTATGCCCTAGGGGCATATAAGGTTTTCATACAAAGCGTTGTCATAGAAACTTCAAAAATTTGATTGGAAATTGAAACGGCAAGTGCCCTTTTAATAGTCGAAAGTGATTGGAAGGCAACTAACACCCCTTCCAAGCCCACTATTTATCCAAACACATCCAAACAAAATTTCGAGATAGACATTTTGTTCAAAGTAGGTGAAAGGTCCGCAAATTATACCTTTGAGGATGACTCCCCACACAGTCCTCAGGGTAAGGGTTGTAAGTTATGTCCTGGGGAAATATAAGGTTTCCATTGAAAGCTTTGTCGTAGAAACTTGAAAAAAGGGCTCATTTGATTGGATATTCAAAGGGCTAGTGCCGTTATTAATAATCGAAAGTGATTTGAGGGCAACTAACCCCCCTCTAACGCCCAGCTTTTCCCCAAACACATCCAATCAAAATTTTTAGATAGCCATTTTGTTCAACGTAGTTAAAAGTTTTAGAAATTTGGCCTTTGAGGATGATAACCCCCTCAGAGGCCTCGGGGCAAGGATTGTAAGTTTTGCCCTTGGGGCAAATAGGGTTTTTATAGATAGTGATGTTATAGAAACTTGAAAAAGGGCTCATTTGGTTGGAAATTGGAAGGGCTTATGCCCTTTTTAATAATCGAAAGTGATTGGAGGATAACTAACACCCCTCTCACGCCCACCGTTTCCTCAAACACATCCAATCAAAGTTTTGAGATAGCTACTTTGTTCAAAGTAGTTGAAAGGTCTGAAAATTATATCTTTGAGAATGACAACTCCCTCACAGCCCTCGGGCAAGGGTTGTAAGTTATGCCCTGGGGCACATAAGGTTTTTATAGAAAGCGTTGTCGTAGAAACTTCAAATGGATAGTTCCCTTTTTAATAATTGAAAGGGCTAGATCCCTTTTTAATAGTTGGAAGTGATTGGAGGGCAACTAACCCCCCTCTCACCTTCATCATTTCCCCAAGCATATCCAATCAAAATTTTGAGATAGCAATTGCTGTAAGTTATGAGGCAAGGATTGTAACCTAGGCCCTGGGGGCATTTAAGGTTTTTATTGAAAGCGTTGTCGTAGAAACTTCAAAAGGGTTCATTCGATTGGAAATTGGAAGGGATAGTGCCTTTTTTAATAGTTGAAAGTGATTGGAGAACCACTAACGCCCGTCTCGCACCGACCATTTTCCCAAACACATCCAATCCAAATTTTTAGATAGCCATTTTGTTTAACGTAGTTGAAAGTTCTGGAAATTAAGTCTTTGAGGATGACAACCCCCTCAAAGCCCTCAGAGAAAGGGTTGTAATTTATGGCCTGGGGGCAAATAAGGTGTTTATACGCCCTCGTATTTTCACGAAAGCGTTGTCGGTTAACTCAAAATGGGCTCATCCTATTTGAAATTAAAATGGCTAGTGCCCTTTTTAATAGTCAAAATCCCCCTTCCACTCCCACCCTCCTATTTGCCCATTATGTTTAAAAACTAAATGTTGCGTTAAGATTAAATCAAAATGCACTGTTTTAATGCTAATTTCCAATAAGGCATCTCAGTATTATCCCAAGAACGACTGAGGGTATTATGTTCAAACTTTCGGGGCTACTTCTGCTCCTAAAATTTAGCCATTTCAAAATAGCGTAAGTGTACCCCGAGCTATCAAAGAAAGTAAACAGATTTTTCGCGAATGGTATGAAGTTTTCTATTTCAGGTCAACTAGAGGAGGTATGAAACTAAATTAAACACTACTATTTGTGTCCAGATTTTTAAAAGGGTGTATGTTGTTAAAAATTGCTTAAACATTTTCTCCAGCATACAAATAGCAGGCCAAACTATAAAGTTTTAAAAAAGCGAAAATATTTAAAGTATTTTTTTCCCTGAAAAGACTATGTCAATATAAAACGAACAGAAATTAATTAAAAAAACTTTTTCAACAAAATAAGTTTTTCAAAGAAAAGTAAAGAACTCCATTAAATCAAAAATGAGCAAAAATATAATCAAATAATCTATCAAGCGTGAAACTACCATAAATCAGCATCGATAAATAAATGGAACCCAAATCAAACAGAAATTACAATAAATAACCGAGTCAAACTCAAAACGAGCAGAAATTATCATGAGTAGGGCTCAAAACCCCTGTGCCTTCCCAAAGCGAGAACATAATCTGCACTTTAGTGAAAAAATACAAATGAATGTGCATTGTCAGTTTAATATGCATAATACTGATATTTATTAATCAAAATGTTAATATTATTTTATTTATTAAAGTTATAAAAGTAACGTGAAGATAATACTCATTATGGCCTACTGCTCGATATATCTCCTCTGGTAAATTACGGGCAAGAGCAATAATAGGACTGGCTGACAAAATGGTCGTCCAATTCCTTCTAGATCTAACAACAATTTCAATTTCCCAATGCTAAAACCATAAATCGTGCAATAACAAGTTTGAACCAATCTAAAAATTTAAAATAAAATATTCAGAATAATCCAAAAATTAGAAAATTCTGGCACACTCATGCGCAGAGAATTAAAAGAAACTTCTTATAGATTTAACACATCAAATTTATTCGTTTGTTGCTGAAACCTATAATTTCGCAATGAATATTTAATACAATCCAAGAATTAAAACTACTTACAATGAATGAATAATAATCGGGTAGTTTCTAATTGATACTCGATGCTCATTCTGTCCATCGGATCTAATATGGTTTCATTTTGTTGCCTGACGGAGCATTTAATCAATTTCCCCCGATCAGTTATTTGCGGTGTAAAACGAATACTGCTTACTGTCTCATTCTGGCTTGACGTTTCCTAAAAGATGAGCTTTATAGCCTCTGGGTAAACACAATTTTCTCATGCAAAGGCTTATTAGGCTCGGTCTTGGAAGTTGAAAACATTATGGCGGCAATTAGTGACCCGTTAAGTTATTCTATACTTGGCAACCGACACAGAAAAAGACCTTAATGACTGTAACCCAAGAACGCTTTCCACGTGAGGGAGCTTTCATTGATTTTAGGTGATCAAGTGAGAGACAAGAGAAGGGGTTAAATCGATCATTTTTTTCTCATGAAAACTACAAAGATACATAAACGTAGCAAAAAAACATGAAAATAAGGTGAACGACAAATGTATAAGGAAATTTTGAAGTTTTAAACTTGTATGATTTTTTAGTTTTAAAATTACCAATAAAACACAACGAAACGTACTCATGATGACGCAAGAGACTATTGACAATATATTTTGGGTCTGACAGAAAATGGCATATCTAACATTTTTCGATAGGGTGGAAATTACACTTATCGTAAAAGCAGTTTTTGTTCGAGAGTTTAAGTGAGAAAAAACACACTGAATTATGGTATAGAACGCCCTAAAATAGCTTTTTTTTTTTTTTTTTTTTTTTTTTTTTTTTTTTTTTATCAAGAGACGGTTTAAGACTTTAGTTCCAGTCATGCCCTGTTCCATTGTTCTCTATGAAGTAAATTTGCCTCTATACACGCGACTAAATGCTCTGCTAGAGGATTTGTATTTTATTTCCAGATTAATAATAAAAAAAAACAATAGATATATCCTTCTGTTACGGGCACAACAGTCCACTTCGATGTAAGTCGAAATTCTAAGCATTGACTTTACAGTCTTTGAATAAATCGCAAATTCTTATCATATCACCGTCCAGTGCCGACAATTCACAAAACCTTAGGGAGTGGTGACCAAATGTGTCAAGATATAGAAAAGGGATAAAGATATAGAGGAGGGGTAAATTTGATTATTTTTTCAAATTTAAATTAAAAACACGAAAACAGGCAAATTTTACACCGAAGTGGAGAAAATCTATGTGGGACACACTCCCCCTCCAAAATCTTCCCCTAATTAATGCCACTGTGATCGTTACCTACAAAATAAAGAATATTGTAATTTTGACTGCATGGCTGTATAAAGAGGACTTTGGTAATACGGCACGTAAAATTAGTTTAACGTATCTAAATACATTCAGATAAAATTAGCCACAACAGCAGAATCAACTAAAAAATTATTCAGATTCGACTTAAATCGTAACACTATTTGCATTGAATCATCCTGCCCATAAAGAAATGATGCTCCCTTAATATATTTTTTTTTTTTTTAGGAGAGGGAAATTAAATGTAGATTGAAGAGAAAATAATTTAAATAGAATTACTAATTTCAGTACGTAGGACTCACTCTGGTGACACAACGCTTAAATTTTGGCTATATAATTTATAATTAGAGAGATACTGTAACTTTTAAGAGATGGCAGCCAGTTTCATGTACTGGCTAAAATTACTAAGCAAGTAATATGTTTTAAGTAGAAGTACCTCTGCAAATACAAAAAGTGCGTGAAGACCCACATGAAATCTTAAAAACTTTTTGCATAAAATAAGTTTTTCAAAAAAAGTAAAGAACTCCATTAAACCAAAAATGAACAAAAATAGAATCAAATAATTTACCAAGCATAAAAGTACCTCAAATCGGTATCAATAAATAAATGAAACCCAAAACAAACAGAAATTAAAATAACTCAACTCAAAACGAGCAGAAATTAATCTGAGTAGGGTTCTAAACCCTATGCTTTCTAAAAGCCAGAATACAATTTTATATAATTATATATTTTACTTAAAAAAATTCAAATGAATTTACTGAAAAAATGTGCATTGTCAGTTTAATATACATATGCTGCTATTTATTCCTTAAAATATTAATTAATTTTTGATTTCTTAAAGTTACAAAAGTGAAAACATTAAAAAATTTTTTTACAGTAATGTACAAACTATATTCTGGTTTTTAGAACACATTGGGTTTAAAACCCTACTCAGATTAATTTCTGCTCGTTTTGAGTTTAACTTATTTAATTTTTTTTTTTTTTGTGTTTCATTAATTTATTGATACGGATTTGTCGTAGTTCTATGCTTGCTAAATTATTTGATACTATTTTTGTTCATTTTTGGTTCATTTTTGGCTAACTTGTTTTGTGCAAAAAATTTTTTTGATTAATTCCTATTTGTTTAATATTGACATAGTCTTTTTCTGGGAAGAAGACTGAGCCTCTTCTGAAGTTAAAAAACCATCCATTCCAAATGAAAGGACCATAGCCCTTTCAATTTCCAATCGAATGAGCCCTTTTTGAAATTTTTATAACAACACTTTCTATGAAAACATTATATGCCCCCAGGGCATAACTTACAACCTTAACCCTGAAGGCTGTGGGGGAGGGCGATGTCATCCTCAAGGACCTAATTTCGAGAACTTTCAACTATGTTCCACAATATGGCTATCTTAAAATTTTTATTGGATGTGTTTGGGGAAGTGGTGGGCGTGAGAGGGGGTTAGTTACTCTCCAATCACTTTCGACTATTAAAAAGGGCACTAGCCCTCTCAACTTACAATTGAATGAGCCCCGTTTGAAATTTCTACGACAACGCTATCTATACAAACATTAAATGCCCCCAGGGCATAACTTATAACCTTTACCTTGAGGGCTCTGGGGGGTTTGTCATCCTCAAATACATAATTTCCAGAAGCTTTGAACTACGTTGAACAAAATGGCTATCTCAAAACTTGGATTGGATGTGTTTGGGGAACTGGTGGGCATGAGAGGGGGGTTAATGACCCTCCAATCACTTTCGTCTATTAAAAAAGATAATATTCCTTTGAATTTCCAATTGAATAAGCCCTTTTCCAAGTTTCCACGACAAAGCTTTCAATAAAAACCTTATATGCCCCCAGGGCATAACTTTTAGCCCTTGCCCTGAAGACTGTGGGGGAGTGTCCTGCTCAAAGACATAATTTAGAGAACTTTCAACTGTGTTGAACAAAATAAATATCTCAAAATTTTGATTGTATGTGTTATGGGAAATGATGGGCTTGGAAGGGGTGTTTGTTGCCATCCAATCACTTTCGACTGTTAAAAAGGGCACTAGTCATTTCAATTTCCAATCGAATGAGCCCTTTTTGAAGTTTCTACGACAACACATTCTATAAAAACCTTATATGCCCCCAGAGCATAACTTGTAACCCTTGTCCAGAGGGCTGTGAGGGGGTTGTCATTCTCAAAGACCTGATTTCCAGAACTTTCAACTACGTTGAACAAAATGGATATCTCAAAATTTTAATTGGATCTATTTGGGAAAAAGGTGGACGAGAGAGGGGGTTAATTGCCCTCCAATCACGTTCGACTATTAAAAAGGGCACTAGTCATTCCAATTTCCAATCAAATGAGCCTTTTTTGAAGTTTCTACTATAGAAAACCTTATATGCTCCCAGGGCATAACTTAAAACCCTTGCCCCGAGGACTGTGAGGGGGTTGTCATCCTCAAAGACCTAATTTCAAGAAATTTCAACATACGTTTAACAAAATGACTATCTAAAAATTTTGATTGGATGCGTTTGGGGAAAAGGTCCGCGTGAGAGGGTTAGTTGCCCTCCAATCACATCGGACTATTAAAAAGGGCACTAGCCCTTTGAATTTCCAATTGAACGAGCCCTTTTTAAAGATTCTACGACAAGGCTTTCAATAGAAGCATTATAATACCCCCAGGGTATAACTTACAACCTTATCCCTGAGGGCTCTGGGGTGAGTGTCATCCTCAAAACCTAAACACCAAAATTTTCTACCACTTAGAACCAAATGGCTATCTGAAAATTTTGATTGAATGTGTTTGGGTAAATTGTGGGTGTGAGAGGGGGGTTAATTACCCTCTCAATCACTTTCGCCTATTAAAAAGGGCATTAGCCCTCTCAGTTTCCCACTGAATGAGCTCCTTTTGAAGTTTCTACGATAAAGCTATCTATAAAAACCTTATATGCCCCCAGAACATAACCCACAACCTTTGCCCTGGGGCACAGCATATATAATAGCAGTAGGATCTTTCCCTATCTCACCCATTATAAAAACCCGGACCGAGGTGCGAACGCTCCAAAGAATGTATAAACCGGTATAAACATAAGCGACATTAGTTTTTTTTCACGGGTAGACAAGTTAGATCTCTCTTGAACGCGAAACTTGGCTTCAACGTTGGAACACTAATTTTGAAGAAACTAATTTTAAATTAATTTATTCCAATACATACAGGAAAATTGGTAATTAGTAGTGCAATGTTATTATTAGATGTTTTTAGGAATTAAAAATAGGTTTCGAAGCCTCAAGTTGGTTTCAAAGGCATTTTGAGAAGGTTTCTGCCAAAATAATTGTTCCAGGGTAATTGGACCACTGATGGAAGATCAAATGAGAGGAGTTGTTTGTACATATATATATATATATATATATATATATATATATATATATATATATATATATATATCTATATATATATACGAGGTATGTTTTTTAAGTAAGTACCGTTTTACGATTACGCCGCCACAGTGCTACGGTCGCCGTTCTGCGCATGCACGCTGGTTACCTACATCTCTTGTCTACGCACTGACGCCATTACAGTCTGATTTTTAATTGTATACGTTGTTTACTGAGTGTTTAAGATGCCTCTGACAATTGTGAGTCCTGCCGATTGTGAAGTACAGGCGGTTATACAATTTCTTAGTGCTAAAGGCGTAAAACCGATTGATATTCATCGTGAGATCTGTGAAGTTTACGGACAAAACATTATGAGTGATGGAATGGTAAGGAAATGGGTGAGAATCAAAACAACAATCCATGGAATGGCGTCATTCATCGTCACCCAAAAAAGTGAAATTTAAGCAAACAATTTCTGCCCGGGAAATTTTACTTTTTTGGGTGATGATGAATGTCGCCATTCCATGGATTGTTGTTTTGATTCTCACCCATTTCCTTACCATTCCATCGCTCATAATGTTTTGTCCGTTAACTTCACAGATCTCACGATGAATATCGATCGGTTTTACGCCTTTAGCACTAAGAAATCGTATAACCGCCCGTACTTCCATCGGCGGGACTCACGATTGTCGGAGGCATCTTAAACACTCAGTAACCAACGTGTACAATTAAACATCAGACTGTAATGGCGTCACTGCGTAGACAAGAGATGTAGGTAACTCAGCACGATGCATGCAGCAGCGGCGACCGCTAGCACATGTAGCTGTATTCGTAATCGTAAAACAGTACTTACTGAAAAAACATGCCTCGATATATATATATATATATATATATATATATATATATATATATATATATATATATATATATATATATATATATATATATATATATATATATATATATATATATATATATATATATATATATATATATACATATATAAATATATATATATATATATATATATATATATATATATATATATATATATATATATATATATATATATATATATATATATATATATATATATATATATATATATATATATATATATATATATATATATATATATCCAACCTTAGCCCTGAGGGCTTTGGGGGGAGTGTCAGCCTCAAAGACCTAAATTCCAGAACTTTCAACTACGTTGAACAAAATAGCTATCTTAAAATTTTGATTGTATTTGTTTGGTAAAATGGTGGGCGTGAGAGGGGTTAATTGCCCTCCAATTATTTTCAACTATTAAAAACGGCACTAGCCATTTTAATTTCCAATCGAATTAGCTCTTTTGAAGTTTCTACAAAAACATTTTCTCTCAGAACCTTATATGGCCCTAGGGCATAATTTACAACCCTTGCACTGAGGGCTGTGGGGGGGGGGGTGTCATCCTTAAAGACCTAATGGCCCAAACTTTCAACTACGTTGAGCAAAATGGCCATCTAAAAATTTTGACTGGATGTGTTTGGGGAAATTGACGTGAAAGGGTGGTTAGTGGCCCTCCAATCACTTTTGAATGTTAAAAAGGACACTAGCCCTTTGAATTTTCAATCGAATGAGCCCCTTTTCAAGTTTCTATGCCAAATCTTTCAATGAAAACCTTATATGCACCCAGGGCGTAACTTATAACCCTAGCCCTGATGACGTTTGGGAGACCTCCTCAAAGATATAATTTCAGAACTTTCAACTGCGTTGAACAAAATGGCTATCTCAAAATTTCGATTGGATGAGTTTGGGGAAATGATGGGAGCGGAAGGGGTGTTGGATACCTTCCAATCACTTTTGACTATTAAAAAGGGCACTAGCCCTTTGAATTTCCAATTAAATGAGCCATTTTTGAAGTTTCTATGAAAAAGCTTTCAATAAAAACCTTATATCCCCCCAGGACATAACTTACAACCCTTGCCCTGAGGACTGTGGGGGGAGATTATCATCCTGATAGACATAAGTTCCAGAACCTTTAACTACTTTAAACAATATGGCCATATTGGAATTTTGATTGGATATGTTTGGGGAAAATGTGGGCGTGAGAGGGGTTTTAGTTGCCCTCCAATCACTTTGACTATTAAAAAGGGCGCTAGCCCTTTGAATTTCCAATCGAATGAGCCGTTTTTGAAGTTTCGTCAATAAATCTTTCTATGAAAACCTTATATGCCCCCAGGGTAAAACTTAAAACCCTTGCCATAAGAGCTGTAGGGGGAGTGTCCTCCTCAAAAACATAATTTCTATCTGGAAATCAACCACGTTGAACAAAATGGCTATCTAAAAATTTTTATTGGATGTGTTTCGGGATATGGTGGGCATGCAAGGGGTTTAAGTTGCCTTCCAATCACTTTCGACTATTAAAAAGGGCACTAGCCGTTCCAATTTCCAATCGATTGAGCTCTTTTCGAAGTTTCTACGACAACTCCTTCAATACAAAGTGCCCTGGCCAAAACCAAAGAAAAAAAAATAATAAAACATTGTGCTAACATCGTTCTTTACTTAGGCAGCGCTATTGTGCTGCCTATGTTTAAAAATAAGATCAATACCTCATTTATGATTCAAACAAGAGCACTGCCCCAAGGGTAACCTGTTTTTACCATTTTGTATTTCTTTATAAATCCAATGTTTTGTGTCCATGGTCATTGGTGGAACAACTGTTTGGCGAACGGAAAAAGGCGGAGCACTTTTTTGTTTTATTATGTTAACAACAATATTCACAAGGGCATCACAAATGGGATATGAATGAGGCAATGCACAAATAAAACTGCAGGAATACACAGACTGATATAGCTGTTATGAATAATCGTCATGCCAATTCAAAGAAGAATTTTCTATTAGTAGTAATTGAGCTTGTGAAAAATTTGTAGAGAATACATTGGAAGGGACAGAGGCAATTTCTGAAAAAAAATTAACTGTACAACTCAGGTTAAGAAAATCATCAGTATATGAACCCGAAAAATATATTGGTTCCATAAGAAATGCAAGATATTGGAGATTTCTTCGCTTCTTCCCAAAAAAAACTGTTTTATTCAGGGTAGGAAAAATAATGCCTGGCTCCTTTGAGAGCAGGTGACTTTTTTGGGCAAAAGGGGAACACTGAATGAATTGAAGAATCTTAATATAGGTGTTATGAGTCGAGTAAATATTTCTTAGTGGTGTAATTTTCACAATTGAGGGACTGGCACCCTCCTTTTAAAGCTCGGAATAGAATAGTTGTATCAATAAGGAAATGAAAGTTTAATGTCGTATCTACCGTTGATGATTTGAAAACTTGAAGCGTAGGCATCAATCATTGCAATTGCAACTTCTGACACAATTTCTATGCACCTGATACCATGCAGAAAACTAATTTGATTGGTACGATTAGAATACCTTCCCTCCAGCTCAGTAATAAAGCTTACAAAGTTTTTTAGAAGCCGTAATAGGATAGAAGAATGCACATTAAAATACTAATTTGTCTTTCTTTGGGACGAGAATAAAATCTCCTGTGCAAAGGTATAATGACTGACTTCCTGTGCAAATACCCTCAATTCACGAGGAGCCAAATATTTTGTCACAGTACAGACAGAGCCGAAAAAAGGGCGATTGGAACGATTGGGCTCACTCGGGCTCCGCGTTTGAAAGGGCCCCGTGCTGCCATCAAATTGAACAACTATTTCGAAATTGTGAAATATTCTTAACAATTACAATAGAATAAGGATTGCTTCTGGAGATTAATCATTTTCCAGGCTAAAACCAATAAAAAACTATCACATATCAACAATGAACCAGGATTTATTAAATAGTTTAGCAATTATGCTGATTGAAAGTCAAGAAGTAATGAAATTAGATTTTCAAACAGCTTTAGAAGAAATTACAGAGCCAAAACTTAAAAATATGTAAATTTATGTATTCATATTTGGCTATGTAAATTTCAAAAGGCACTTTCAGAAATTTCATAATATTTAGAGGACAATAGCGTAAATTAGAGTAAGCTCAAAAGGAGGACAACAAAACTACAGAATAGGACTAAAAACATAAGAAAACAATGAACAAACTGGACCATCAAATAACACAAGATCAAGAGAACGACCAGAAAAATGTAAATGCATGGTTGAAAATGGACAACTTTGACCACCAGAAGTGATAAGATCAATCCGACTACTTAAAGCAAAGGGCACTGAAAAAACGTCTGAAGCAATGATAAATGAAAAAAAACGTATGTAGAATAGTTGCGAAATAGACAATTACAACGAGTCAAGAACGAAATTGAAGAACAGAAAAATATGCGGCGACTAAACAGTACTGGGGCCACTCTGCTTTCTAGAAGGCCCATTGCAGATCCTCATAGGTTTTCTGGAAGGCCCGGAGCAGATTCCCAAAGGATTTATATAAGACCTTGGTTTCTGAAAGGCTCATAGGAAGGTTTCAAGCGCATCCCGGGTTCAAGCGCTTGCCATGTTTCCATGAAAAGGTGTTACGACAATTTTTACCTATGTAATATAAATAACTCAATCTTGCTGCAGTATTAGAAAAATGGAAAGTAAGAAATGTAGGTGTTAGGGAACATTTAAATTTGGTTGCTATGTAATAAGGATGACGCAATTGTGCGGAATTTGCTATATTATAGAGGACTTTGACTTAAGTAATGGGAGTTGAGGGTAATGTTAAGTAGTAATCATGTAAGCAATCCGAAACTAGATGGTATAACGTGACCAATCTCTCTATATTATGGACCTATAAAGCGAGCAAACACGTTATATTTGGAACTAGATATTCAGGGATGAGTTTGTGTAATGCACGCAGACGTGTTTCAGTACCAACACCCATTTTCGGGGCCAATCATAGAGGTATAAGGAATACAAGAATATACTGTGCTGATCCTATGCCTGGGGCATGGATATTAGTGTAGTTTAACCGGTACATTGGCTTACCAAGGACAGTCACATATTACTACAGACGGTGCACTCTTTACCATGTTCATTCATTTATCACTAGAACATTTTTTTCCTGGTTCAATAGTCAAAATTAAACTTCCTCTTATCGTATATTCAAAGATGATCTTTTTCTATAAATACTGGTTTTCACCTGGAGGGCATATATATGTTATGCTATTGTAGAGGCGGTGAACAGCCCTCCCCATTAATATTCTGAATAAATAATAGATGAAGTAAATAATCAAATTGTGCTATTTGTTTCATGCATCGTGTTAAAAATATATCTGGTTTAGCCTCCGTGTAGGACTGCCGCTTCTCCTTTTTTCTCTGTGTTTAAGTAGATTGGAATTTACGCCTCTATGCATATAAGTTACCTAGTGAAAAAACTGAAATTAATTTTTATTCTAGGACACTGGTAATCAAACCCCCGGCCAAAAGCGGGCGAAGTTGGATGCCGGGCTTGTTAGCACCGACACGGACCTAATCAGATTCTTGGACTTGAGGAGGGATAGTGTAATCCGCTTTGCGCGAGCTTCAGATGGACAGATAACTTCTAACGACCTACCTGTAATTTCTAAGGTAACCCCCATTGATCAGATACTTTTCAACTTTATAATGCACTCACAATTTCACATAGTAAAAAAAGGAGTAGGGGTGTTGAAGAAAAGGGTGGGGGATGGGAAAAAAAGAGAGGGAAAAAAATACCTTAATCGCATAGTGCCTTAACTTTGCTACATGACTTTTGGTACTTATTTAGTACCTGGTAAACACGTGAGTAGAACTGTATTGAAATACTTCATGAGAAATAGGTTATCGCTTCTTACTGAGATATTGGCAGCTCCTTGACAGATATTTTTTTTATCGTACTTTATTTTATTGCTATTAGTCAAAGGTCACGTTGTGTGTGCCATACCAACTAGTAATTATGTATCGGGCTTTTTTCTGCTCAATTATTTTCAGTGAAATTAATATCATAAAGATGGTGAAATATAAAATTTATTAGGCTCGATTTGGCTACTTTAGTTGGGTGAAGGGTGGCAAGTACTTAGCCAATATAATGCTAGGAGGAAATTAAGTTTTGAGAGGGTGAAAAATTGGCATAGTCTTTCAACTTTATAAAATAACGGATATTTCACATGGAAAATAAACCCTGTTTCTTATAGATTAGGAACAATGAATTAGCACCGCCATCAGCTCAAGAAACACCTATTTGTAGTGAACCTGCGAAAACCATTGCACCATCAGTGGAGTTTACAGAGATTTTCTAAATGACTATTTTTGGGACATGGCCAGTCTAGATAACTTAATTTGTGACACAGATATGGTGGAGGACCCGGAATGATCAAATAGATTTATGAATGAGTATTTAGGTGATAGTAGTAGAAGTGCATCTAAACCGGGTCCTCATAAAGAAATTCCGTCACAAGACAATACAGGCTGGTTAGATCAGCTATCCCCAAATACACTGGAAGCCATACCCAGTGAATAAGGTGATTTTACACCAGGGCCCACTTATGCAACTGAACAGACTAGGGGTGGTGCTATTGACGATTATATGCTACCCCCCACAATTGAGGTTAACGATAGTACTAGTAGTAGTGAAACAGCACCCCCATAAACATTTACACTTAAAGATTTTTTTCTTTCTAACTCTGCCTTGCACCATACAAAAGTCTACTGCGCAAAATTTGGTGACCCTTTCAACTCTTTAGTGTCAGGGGATATAATAACACATACGCCTGGATATTACTCATTTATATGTTAACAAGATTCGAGCCATTCTTGAACAACAGATTGGGCCGTGGGGAGGGAGGGATAGTTTAGAAGCATCAATAGCACTAAAAATTTTTTGTTAACGAAAATACCAGCGAGCTCTATTCAAAATACTCGCATAGAGAGATGTTAGCAATTCGCCCACATTTATCTAATTATGAGGAGTTTTTTTTATATTGGGTAAGTAGCATTCAAACAAAATTGGATAATTATAACGACGGGGGTAGTGGGTCGGTGGTCTTATTTATTGAGAGTTTAAACGTTAACATCTGTAGATATAAAAAGGACTTTGTTTTAAGAGGTGGTGGGGAGGAGCAGGGTTCTATAGTTTAAAATATCATTCTGATTTAGAGGGCTGTCAGGGGGTACAACGAATCTGTTTCGATGCGAGGCTACAGTGTTTCAAGTATGTATTTTTAATTGCCGCCTATACACCCCTATTGAAGGATGCATCTAAAAAAAAGTTGGATAAATTAGCAGTTAATGAAAGAGAGGGGTCAAAGTTTCCCATATTAAATTTTAATTGTTTAAATGGTCAATTTCCCGTGATATTAGAAGGACTAGATATTTTTGAGCGGGCTAATGCATATTTAAAGATTATTGTCACGGTGTTGCAGTATGAAACAGAATTTGAGGAGGGTCAGCGTTCTGATAAGAAAAAGGTGTATTATTTCCAGTGAGGGCTCCATCCATTGAGTCAGTGGAGCATTGGGTTTGGCTTCTTTACACCCCACCCACAGAGCCTGATTCAATAGGATATTTCAATATAATTCCAGATATTAGTAGGGTTTTATGTGAGGGTAAAAAAGGGAATGGGGGTGTGTGCTATTACTGTCCAACATGCCTGTCCCGATTTCGATGTGATTTAAAGGTAAAGCATCACGTTAAACACTGTAAATGTCATGGATACCAGGCTGTGGAAACGGTAAGTGGTGATAGAGCGATCTTACATTTTAAGAATTTCCAGAACACTCTCCTACAGAGCAATAAGATCGCTTTGGACTGCGAAGCGAGACTCACAGACGTGTACTATTCGTCAAATCCAAATCGTGTTAAAATACACGAAGCCATAGGGGTCTCTTACGCTCATGCGCAACAAGATTACAGTAATACCATGCAAGTGTTGGATTTAGTTGAGTCGTTGGGTGGTGAAGACTTCATGCGCTCGGCATTGACCAGTCTAATTAAAACAGTGAATGCTGCGATTTCACGCCTTCCCTACACAAACTATCCTATGCTCCTATCACCAGATGACAGATTGACCATTAAAAATCGTAAAATATGTTGGGTTTGCAAAAGGTGAATTTGATGATGGTGTTGGGAATGGGGGAAAGAGGAATTTCATCGACCATGATCATTTGTGGCAGGAAATTACATCGGGAGGGAGTAACTTTAGAGGGGTTGCACACCAATCGTGCAATTTAAACGTTAGACAGCAATATTCCGTACTTGTTTTTATACACAATTCCAATTACGACTTAAAGTTTATTTTACCGGCGTTGGCCCGGATTGCCAAGGGAGGAGTTGTAGATAACGCATGGATAGAAGGTTTTTTTCATATAATATCATACCTAAATCATTGGAGAAGCTACTGCTGCTAGAAATCGTGTGGAAAACTGTTGACAAGAGAAACACGTGCCTGAATAAAATCCATTTTTTAGACTCTTTCAGCTTTTTCCCCAAATCCTTAAGTCCACTTATTCAGGTACAGAAAAGCGATAATTTTGATAGCTTCCCCCTCCTTAAACAGCGCTTCCCCGATGTTGAAATGTATGATTTATTAACGTGTAGGGCATATATGCATATGATTACTACAACTCTGCCTCGAGGCTAGATGAGGTGTCATTACCACCCATTAAAGCTTTTTACAATTCTCTTACTGAGAGTGAGTGCACCACTAGCGACTATGAATTTGCTAAGAGGGTTTGGGCAAAGGTAGGTTGTAAAAATGGGTGGGATTACTGTAAACTATACTTGGGTAGTGACGTACTCACTCTTCTGAACATTGGGTGCAAAAATACGGATAAAATCTACGAGGAATTTGGGTTGGATTTAGGTTATTATTTTTCCTCTCCTCATCTGGTGATGGACTTGATACTTAAAATCAGCAAAGAAGAAATAGGTCTGATCGCCGAAGTGGATCAGTATCTGTTTGTCGAGATATCAATGAGGGGTGGGTATTTTTTCACGGGGACCGTATCATGAAAAGTGATCGGACCGGACAGCATACCGATGAAAAGTCAGGAGCAGTTTTTTTGGATATAAACTCTCTTCATCCGCGAGTAATATCTCACTATTGTCAGGCGAGTGGGAATTACAGCTATCTTAACGATTCCTGTGTTATAAATTTATACCACACTGCTATTGTCAAAGAGAATGAGACCCAGGGATGTTTTTTTTTAAATTGACGGTGAAACAACCGTGGAAATCTATAACTCGGTAAAAGACTTTGTTTTTCCGTGCATGAATAGACCGGTAGGTAGGAACTCTCTGAGCCCCTACAATTTATCTTTAGTAGAGGATGGGAGTATGCACTGGGTGCCTTCAAAGCAAAAACGTATTGCCAACCTCAACCCGAAACAGAATATCGTTTTTCATCAAGTGCGATTGAAATGGATGGTGTCCAATGGTTTCAAAGTCACAAAGATTCATAGAGCCCACCAATTTGACCAAAAGCCTTACATGAAGACGTTTATTGACACCTTTGTCAGTAAATGTTCCCAAGCGAAAAGGAAAGTTGAGAAGGAAATATATAAACTCATTTTGAGCTCAGCCTTCGGTAAAATGTGCGAAAGCGAACAAAAAAGAATTCGATGTGACATTATAACCAATCCCAAGGATTGTGCTCGAATCATTGCGGATCCAAACTTCACATCGTTCACAGTCATAGATTCTGACATGATGCTCTTACATCGCAATAAAAAAAACATTATTTTAAGTAAAAATATTGGCGATGTTAGTGTAATAATAGCTTCATCTAAAAAACTCATGTTGTAATTATATTATAATATGAGCAAGGTAAAGTGACGGATTGAGGGTAAAGTTCAAATAAATAATGGGGACACTGATGCCCTCTTGTTAGAAGTTTAAACTGAAAATTTATTTAATGATTTGGAAATGGTGATTGATTACATTAGCTCATTAATGGACTACATCAACTGGAATGAATCCTTATCCCCAGAGCTAGTGAAACGCCAGGCCCCCAATCTATTGTTAATGTTAAAATCTGAAACGGGAAGCGATCTGATATCCAGTGGTGTGTTTCCTGGGCCAAAGGTATACTGTGTGGAAACGCACAACAACGATATCAAACAAGTTTGCAAGGGGGTACCAACACATTTTGTAAAAATAAATTTGATATGAGTGTCTATAGAAACTGTGTGGAACGTAGTTTAGTCCCAAGAGCGAAAGTCAAGGTGATTCGCTCTTTACAACTTAAAAACTACACAGTTAGAGTTATGAAAAATGCCATGTCGGCCATATCAGACAAAGTCTATGTACTTGAGGATGGTGTGAAGGTACTACCACACGGTCACTATTTAATCTCAGACCGAGTTGAATGTGTAGAGTATAGAAAACTCGATATAGATAACTCGATCTCAAAAAATTAACTTAAATTCTTTAATGGTACAAGTTGAGTGGTGGTGGTGGGTGTTTTAATTTTTTTATCAAACAATTTTCAATATGTGTGGAAGGCAGAGCAGTTTATAATTTCCTTCTCCATAATTTCCAGTATTTAGAGTTAATTAATGCGCCCTCCGGCCCCGGCCCTGGCTCGCCACAGTGGGCCCCACGGGGCTTCCTGGCCACCGCAGCGGTCACCCCGGGGGGTGGGGGGACCCCATTTAAAATTAAAAATTTGATATTCTTTTAAGTGTATTGTTTAAAAAATTTTATATGTCTTATAAATAAATAAATAAAAAATGGTATTTGTTAAAGTGTTTTTTTTTCAAGTGCTTATTTAAAATACATGTTTATGTTTTTTCCTATAAATAAATAAATAAACCAAAAAAAGTTTATTTTTCTTGTTTAATGTGCTTTAGTCTTGTTTAATATATTATTTATAAAGTGCTGCTTTTATATTAATAATAAAAGAAAATATGATTCTTTATTGATTTTGTTCTTCTCATTATTCTTGAACGGAGTAGTAGTAGTAGTAGTAGTAATAGGGAAATTATTTAGTCATTAGACATCTATAGTCTATAGTTAGTTGTAGGTGAACTGTTGAAGGGAACATCAATATCTATCAATTTAAAACACCATTCAGATCGTTTCTGTGTGGTCCATCAATGTTAGAAAAAACGAAACTCTTAACTAAAATAATTAAAAATTGTGATAAAATGTTTGTAAAAAATCCGAAAAAATCTACTATTGTTACAGTATTTCGCAGGAGTCATACGATAAAATAAAAGCAATTGCTATATCGGGTGTGCAGATAAAATTTATACAGGGGCTTGATGTTTTCAAAATTATTGAACCAAACTCTTGGTTCCATTGAACAATGGTCCAAGGAAATGCTACAATTGTTCACTGTTCCCTCTCATCATGAGCAGATTTCCGTTGCTCTGGTTCTACACAATCTCTTTCATCAGAGCAAATGTATGCTGACACTTGCTTTAAACTGCACCTACTATATCATCTACAGAGTTGTTCGTGATTCTAGCTCGCTAATAACTCTCAATAAACAAATATACCCCGGTGCCCCCAAATTTCTGCTCTCAGCGTACATTCAGGCCACTAATAAACCCTACGGATACGTCAGATTGGATTTTAATCAAAATACACCCGAGGATCTACGTGTAGTTACAGATATTTTTGATAATGAAATTACAGTATATCTCACCGTTTTCTGTTCTAAGCACTTTTATTTTCCGGTCTAAGCACTTCAAAACCCCCACTTAGGAAAGCAATACTCAAACATAGTATTGACAATGATTTTATTAATCTAATATCTGAACTTTGTTTAAATTTAACCGAGGGCAATATTCAACTGCCAGAAGTAGTTAAGCAACAGGTAAAGTAACATCTTTCCATTGTACGTGCATTGGCCTGTAAAAAGAAAGGAAAAAATTTTAAAAGGAAACGTCTTCTTCAAGTAGGTGGTAGCTTTTTCACACTTTTACTGTCAATAATTGCAGTACTTGTAAATAGTTTTCTCTAGATGGCTAAACCATATAAATTGACTCCAATAGAACTCGCTCTCTCAACCTTGGAGCACTTTGAGGACAATCTGAGTAAATTCATTGACAACGAGAATATTGAGGATGATAAAAAGCTTCACTTCGCCGAGTGGAAAAACATAAGCCCTACCGTGCGAGACCCAGTGGCATTGATCACAAAAAAAGAACCAGCTCCACACCGTTCTTCTGCTATCAAATCTGGAACACAATTAAAGAAGGGAGAGTTAGATTCAATAGTGTCGAGCAGTGGAAATCTAATGCCAAACTCATATCGCGAACAAAGTAACCGACTAATAACATATCTAATGGAAAATGGTCAAGATCAAATTCAAGTTGATTGCAATGGTAAAGGGGTTATAGTTCAGGGTGAGAGGTATAATCTACTTGATTTAATTTATGATATGGTTACAAATCGAAAAGGACAATTATCATTTGACAGTCATCTATGCTACTTTCTAAATACATTAGTATTTAGTAGTAACTTCCCTTAAAGCCTTATTAGCAATAGGAAAATTTTAAAAAAATTAAATGAACATGCACCCTCATCGTCAACACCATTGAACTAAATCCGACGGTTTTAACTAAAGACGGTTTTTTAACTAAAAACTAAAAGACTGTTTTAACTAAATCCTGGAAAATACTAGCAACCCTAGTTGTAAAAATTGATTTGACAATGATGAGGAGGATGAGCACACCACTGATAGATAGACAAAAGCGAAGACGTATCAAGTCAACGTCACAACCACCATCAATCAATAGTATACAAAAGGGTAGTGAACGTTTCACTACGTATTTACATTAAAAATGGTTGAAGTTCTGAAACGTGTTTATGAAAATATTGGTGAAGTGGGAAGTTTAAGTTACCCCAGCACTCTTTCCAAAGTCACTGGTGTTCACACTAAAAGTGTAGTAGACTATCTACAAAATGAAACAAGTTACACTCTACATAGAAATCATAGGCTTCGTGCTAATCATTATCGAAAAACTAAAGCCTTTTCCCCCCTACATATAATGCAAGCAGATCTCACAACTCTAGATGAGATTCAAAGGCGTCACAATACACCCTACAAGTACATTCTACCTGAAATCAGTGTTTATAGTCGCTATGCATATGGCATTCCATTGCGGTCAAAGAGAGGTGTTGAAGTTGCTCAGGCTATAGAAAGTATTCTCGAACTGGATTCGTATAAGAAATTCAAACGGATCGCGGTAGTGAATTTGTTAATCCCCATGTTGAAAAAGCACTAATGAAATATAATACACTGCTCTATCATATTCATAGTTCTATAAAGTCTGCATTGGCCGAACGATTGATAAGAACTATTCGAATTTTAATCTCAAGATATTGTATATTGAAAAATACACCTGCTTTTATTCATGATTTAGATAAAATCATGTTGATTTATAATCAACAGCCTCGGCGATCATTGTCCAACTCAACCACAACTGAAGTTCATCATTCTGATCATGATACATTTGATACTTTTCTTAAACAATATTCCAATGAAACGATCATGAAGAAAAATTTCAATGTTGGTGATACTGTTCGAATTAATAGAACGACTAATGTTTTTGTAAAGGGCAATAACTTGTGGTCCACTGAACTTTTTATAGTGGTAAAAATCCTAGACACCAAACCCATAACTTATCGTCTAAGAGATACCAAAGATGAAGAGATTCTCGGTGGCTTTTATGACTATGAACTACAAAAAGTTAAAAATAATAGTGAAATCTATAAAATTGAAAAAATAATAAAGACTTGTACTCGTAGGGGTAAGAAATAGTTACTTGTTCAGTGGCTAGGATACAACTCTGATTTTGATTGTTGGATCAGTGTTGAAGATATTGACAATGCCCAAGGATTTTTATGTAGCATTTATGTCCAACGTCTCCTATCCTCTCTACAATGACTTGAATAAAAGAAGTGATTTTTGGAAGAAACTCTCCCCCGTCATTAAATTTGATGATGGAAAGTATGAAGTGGCTCTTGTCGACTGTATTCTCAAAAATACCTATGGTATCCTGAGAAAGGATCGTGTGTATGAGATAAAAGTTATATCATTCGGTTGGTCACTCTTTGTCGAGTATGAATGGGTTTAAACATTTAAGTCTAGTGACTATCCGGATGTTACATTGAGATATAAAGAATATGGTACTATGACGAATTTGTGTCGTGCAATCAATAGAAAAATCTCTTATTGTAGGAATGGTACATTCCATTTTAATTATTCAATGGAACACGATAGGATATACATTACCTCACCTGTTGACACTGAAATGATTCATCTCAATGATAATCTGAGAAATATTCTTGGTCTTAAACAGAATAAGATCAATAGGAAAAACACAGGCACTGTTAGCGGGATGGATCAAGTTATTTTTGCTGATTATCCACCTGGTCTCGCCTCGGACTCTTGCATATTTCTGTATGCATCTTTTGTGGAACCATCGAGAGTTGGTAATTCAAATGTCCCCCTCCTACGTGTTCTCGAACGAAAAACATCCCATGAAGATATCCATCACTATAATATAAAGCATCTTCAGTATGTTTCTGTAAACACTTCGTATTTGGTACTCTGTCGGTTAACACTAAGACGTGAATTGGGTGATCCTCTAGCAATAACAAAAGGTTTAGCTATCATTACATATCATTTTCAACTAATCGTCGTTGTCACTGCCTAAAATGAACAATAGAAGAATTCCATTTGTCTGTCCTGATATCAATTGCTATGTTGGTGCTCTGAGTCCACGTCAAATAGGTCATGGAGTGGACAATTACAAGGGGTGTGCTACAACGTCTGGCTATGGTCTTGGTAGCTTGTTTGCTAGGCTATTTTATTCTGCACTACCCCTTGCCAGAAAATATCTTGTACCTGCTGCATTAAATTTTGCTGCTTCAAGACTACAGGACCTGAGGTCGGGTAAAAATTTCAACGAGAGTGTTTCACAAACATTCACAAACAGTGTCCTCAAGTGTCGAATAACATTCCGTCACAGCCAAATAAAAATCAGTGGGCTTATAATCATAACACCCATTGTCTTCACAACGATGACATAGAAGCCATATTATTTTGCTGTTCCAACAGTGGAATCGCTGACCCGGCTCCTCCTCCCAGAACAATCTAAAACTACGACGATACCAATCTCGTAGCAATAAACTAAAATCACCCTTATGTTTCTTTCCAATCATACCTGGATATGTATTCTCCCACTGATTACATTTATCATAATGGCAGTTGGATCCTAGGTGTCCTCTAGGATGAGAGTCACTCACCTCTTCAAGACAGGAATTACAACCTTTAATTTGTACAGCATATCCTCTATGCAATTTACACGGGTTGCATAATCTGTACTTTTTATCATACTCATCAATCATTGTACAATTCTCACATGATGACCAGATGACCAGTGTATACATGCATAGTGGACATTGAGTGGACATTAGAAATTGAGTGGGATAGAGAGAGAGAGAGAGGAGTAAATCATCCTTGAACATCATCTTCCTCTAGAAAAAAGTCTTAAATTTTTAAACTAGCGTGCGAGTTTAAAAGCAAATCCACAATATTATTTTGTCTTGTCGTGATTAATATGTCCATAAATTGTGTAAATGCCTATGGACCACGACGTAAAAGCTTCATGCAATAGTCTAATGATGGAGAATCAGTTTTCATTATATCAACAAGCATTACTCGAGAAAATATCTTCCTTTGAATAGATAACTCCAGAAAATCATCATATAGAATCAAACGTTTTTCGATAAACACAAGATTGCCCATGATTCGCTCCTTCTCAAATCTATCCATTTTTTAGAGTCCTAAAACTCTCACAACCAACTTCAGACTAACCAGGATTCTTTTTTCTTCTCTAAAAAAAATATACGTTAGCCTACTATAGAAAGAAAAATATCTTTGATTTAGAAACAATTTTATTGAGCATAATTGCAAGAATAATAATCACTGATTCAATTCGTTTTCATCAATATATTTCACTAGTGCATCTAATGCAGCTTGAAGTCTATTTATATGCACAATGTTCAGTTTCGCAGCAAAGCATAATTGCTCCTCCAATTTAAATTTGCTTAATGATATCACGTATCTAGAATACACATCGTCCCATTCAAGGCTTAGTCTACATCCTCGTGTTATTTCCACAGCCACGTTTGGTACTCTCGCCCTTGTATCATTGATACTACCTGCTCCACCTTCAAGCTCCAATAATTTAAATGGTCCACTCATTTTCTTTACTAATATCGTCTCAAATAAACTACTCTCTCTGAATTCAATTCTCTTACTAATATGAACTACAATGAAAATCACTCCTTATATTTGAATCCAATTACTAATCAAGTTACCATATATGGAGTAGTCTCCGCTCTTTGTGATTGGCTCCAAAAAATGGTTGTTGGTACTGAAACCCGTCTGCCTGCATTACCCAATCTCGTCCCTGAATATCTAGTTCCAAATATAACGTGTTTGCTCCTTTATAGGTCCATAATATAGAGGGATTGATCGCTTTATACCATCTAGTTTCGGATTGCGTACATGCTTACTAGTATGCTATCATACGTGGATTTATTGGTAATAACTGAATGGCAGCGCACATCTTTCAAAATATCAGCGCACATCTTACGTAATGACAGCTTGCATCTTGCGTAATGACAGCACACATGTAAAAATATACTTTTTTGAGATTTCATTTTTCGTCGAGACGTTCAACGCATTTTCTATTTTTCTTTTAAGACCCTTTTTTCCGAGGCGTGTGTTTTTTTTGTGTTTGTTTTAAGGTTCTTTTTTTTAGTTGTTGAGTAATGAGGAATTTTAATAGATGACAAATTCCCATGTAAACCACCTCTTCATGGTCCTTGAGGCAATCCCCTCGCTTTTAATTAAGGAGGACACATACGCGGGTTGTTACATAGTACTTTATTTTTCTTTCAGTGCATTTTTCTCAAAGAATCATTATATTTTAATGACTTCTGTTCTCGCTAGGGCTCGAAAGATTTATTTTCATCCAATAAAACAATGCCACAGGCGCCAGGACCAGCAGGCTATTTGCAATATTCTGTTCTGGCTAATATATTCTAGAAATAGCCTATTGCATGGGAGGAGAATGCCTATGTTTCACTTGCTAGAAAGATGATAGCGTGTTTCCTATGGGTACAATAATTGACACACAGAGAGGACAATCTGTTTCTATAAATTATTGTTTCCATGACAAATGCGTAATTAGAGAAATGCTGAAAGAGTTCTATGTTTGCGAAGTAATCGTCAAACTGTGTATTCGCATTCTTTTAATTTTTTTCGAAGCATTATAATTATTATATGTTACTACTTGCAATCCAAAGGTGTAATTAGAGAAATTCTGAAAACAGGGCGTTTTCGAGACAAAACTATGCAAATGGGAAAAACAAAACGTGAAAATCCTGATATACGATAAAATATAAACAAAAAACATGCATAAATTTACGAAAGGTATGGGTCCTAGCAGAAAATTCCAGGGGGTTGATGTTAGAGCAAAATTGTTAGGCTCTCTTGAGGTATTTTCGAGAGCCTTTAACGAAATACAGCGTTTTTCAAACAGGACTATGCAAATGGAAAAACAGAAGATGAAAAGGCTTACAAATGGATGAAATATAAGCAAAAACATGCGTAAATTAAAGAAAGATGGGGGCTCATAGAAAGCAATTCCAGAGGAAAGGGTGTTATCAGAGGTAATTTTTTGGCACTATTGAGATATTTTGCGGGAGCCCTAACAAAAACACAGCGTTTTTCAGACAAGACTATACAAACGTAAAATACAAACATAAAAAAACTTGACATAGGATAAAATATAAACTATAACAAGCGTAAATTAAAGAAAGATGGGGGGAGGTGTCCAAGCAAGAAATTCTAAAGTTGTGTGGTATATATTAAAGGTAAGTTTTTAGGCTCTATTGAGGTATTTCCAAAAGAGCCTTTTTCGAAATACATCGTTTTTGAGACAGGACTATGCAAATGGAAAAAACAAAACATGTAAAGGATGAATATTATCAAAAACATGCATAAATTAAAGAAATATGGGAGGAGTCCTAGCAGGCAATTCGATCAGGACTGAATCACCCAATTCACCCATCAAGGAATCGTTCAAGGGGCCGCTAGCGGGGGGGGGGGGAACTTCAAGACCCAGAGCAAATCCAGAGCAATTTCCCTAGAGAGCAATTCCAATGCCCTAACCTAACCATTGGAGGACCCTAGCAACCGATTTAAGCAGGACCCAAGCATCCAATTCAAATTTGACCCTAGCAAATAATTCCAACGGGGTCCCCCTAAGAAGACCACTAAAGGACCCTAGCTAGTAAATCAACCGGGACCCAAACATCCAATTCAACCCTACCTCTAACGAGCAATTTCAGCAGGGCCCTCTAACCTAACCACCGGAGGACCATAGCAAGAAATTCAACCAGGACCAAAGCATCCAATTCATCCAAAGCATCCAAAGCATCCAAAGCATTTCTAACGAGGCACCCTCTAATCGAAGGACACTAAAAACTAATTCAACCGAGACCCAAGCATCCAATTCAACCGGGATCCCCTAGTGAGTAATTCCAACGGATCTTCTAACCTAACCATCGGAGGAACCTAGCAGACAGTTCAATCAGGACCCAAGCATCCAATTCAACCAGGGCTCCCTAGCAAGCAATGCAAACGGAGGGCCCTAACCCAGCCATCGGAGGACCCTAGCAAGAAGTTCAACCGGGCTCCAAGTATTGTTCGTGGAACTTGTCGTGTGCTAATTTTTTGTTCGTGGAACTTGTTGCATGCTGATTGTTGAACATGAAACTGAGGAAACCACTGAAGCTAGTAAATCAAACGGGACCCAATCATCCAATTCAACCAGACCTCTAATGAGCAATTGCAGCGGGACCCTCTAACCTAAACACCGGAGGACCCTAGCAAGAAATTCAAGCAGAACCAAAGCATCCAATTCCACTGGACCTCTGTCGAGCATTTCTAACAAGGCACCCTCTAATCGAAGGACACAAATACTAATTCAACCGAGACCCAAGCATCCAATTCAACCGGGACCCCCTAGTAAGTAATTCGAACGGATCTTCTAACCTAACCATCGGAGGACCCTAGCAGACAATTCAACCAGGACCCAAGCATCCAATTCAACCAGGGCTCCCTAACAAGGAATTCAAACGGAGGGCCCTAACCCAACCATTGGAGGACCCTAACAAGAAGTTCTACCGGGCCCCAAGAATTCTTCGTGGAACTTGTCGCGTGCTAATTTTTTGTTCGTGGAACTTATTGCATGCTGATTTTTGAACATGAAACTTTTTGCGTGTTGAATTTTCTCTTCGTTAAACTTGTACATTGATATTTCCCCTTTCGAAACTGGTTTCTTCATGGAATTTGTTGCGGTCTGACATTTTTTTGTTCCTGAAACTTGTTGAGCACTGATTTTTGTTCATGAAACTCGTTAGATTTTGATTTTTCTCTTCTTGAAACCTATGTATTGATTTCCTATCTACATGAAATTGATTTGTTCAAGGAACTTGTTGCGTGTTGCTTTTTTGCTCATGAAACTTGTTGCATATTATTTTTTCTCTTCGTGAAACTCGTACTTTGATTTTCTTCTTCACGAATTTGAATAGGTTCAAGGAACATATTGCGTGCTGATTTTTGTTCGTGGAACTTGTTGCATTCTGTTTTTAGTCTATGAAGCTTGTTATATGTTGATCATTCTCTTTGTAAAACTTGCACATTGATTTTTTTCCCTCTTGAAACTGATTTTCTTCACGGAACTTGTTGCTTGCTGATTTTCATTCGTAGAACTTGTTTCATACTTATTTTTGCTCGTGAAACTTGTTACATGTAGTTTTCTCTTCATGAAGCATGTAAATTAATTTTTTCCTCCTGAAACTATGTTGTTCATGGAGCTTGTCGTATACGGAGTTTTGTCCGTGAAAATTGCTAA
Source organism: Artemia sp. Qi Xiang Cuo (assembly GCF_049724085.1). Taxonomy (NCBI): domain Eukaryota; kingdom Metazoa; phylum Arthropoda; class Branchiopoda; order Anostraca; family Artemiidae; genus Artemia; species Artemia sp. Qi Xiang Cuo. The sequence goes on along the minus strand of NC_142808.1, from coordinate 40,417,753 downwards.
ATGTTGATTTTTCTCTTCGTGAAACTTGTACATTGACTTTTCTCCTTGTGAAACTGATTTTCTTCATGGAATGTTTCGCTTGCTGATATTTATTCGTGGAACTTGTTTCATGCCGATTTTTTGTCCGTAAAACGTGTAAATTCATTTTTGTCATCGTGAAACTGATTTTCTTCATGGAACTTCTCACTTGCTGATTTATGTATGTGAAACTTGTTGAGTGCTGATTTTTGCTCTGAAACATGTCACATGTAGAAATTTCTGTCCATGAACCTCGTACATTGATTTTCTCCTCACAAAACTGATTTTGCTCACGGAACTTGTAACGTTCTGGTATACGTTCTTGAAACTTATTTTATGCTTATTTTTGCTCGTAAAAATTGTATTATGTTGATTTTTCTCTTCCTAAAACTTGTACATTATTTTTTTTTCAGGAGAAACTGATTTTACTCATGAAATTTATCGCATGCTGATTTTTTTTTGTTCTTGGAACGTGTTGCCAGCACATTCTTTTTTCTCGTAAAACTTGTCGCATATTGATTTTTCTCTTTGCAAAACTTATATATTGATTGTTCTCCTCGTGAAACTGATTGTATTGCATAAACTTATTGCATGTTTTTTTTGTTCGTGGAACTTGTTGAATTCTGATTTTTGCTCGTGAAACTTATTGCATGTTGAGTTTTCTCTTCGTTAAACTCGTACATTGATTTTTCTCCTGGTGAAACTGATTTTGTTCAAGAAAACTACTGCGTGCTGCTTTTTATTCGTGGAAATTTTTGCATGCTGATTTTTGCTCGTGAAACGTGTTACATTTTGAAATTTCTCTTCGTGAAACATATAAATTGATTTTTCTCCTCATAAAACTGATTTTCTTCATGGAACTTGTTTTGTGCTGATTTTTTGTTAGTGGAAGTTGTTGCATACTGATTTTTGTTCGTGATACTTGTCACATTTTGATTGTTTTTTTTCTTCGTGAAACAGGTACAATGATTTTTCTCTTCGTAAAATTGTTTTTTCATGGTATATGTTGCGTGCTGATCTTCTGTTTTTGGAAGTTATAGCTTGCCGATTTTTGTTTTTGAAACTTGTTGCATGCTGATTTTTCTCTTCGTGAAACTTGTACATTAATTTTTTTTTCACCTCATTTTGTTCATGGTACTTTGTTACATACTGATTTTTGTTCGTGGAACTTGTAACATGCTGATTTTTGGTCGTGAGAATTGTTTCATGTTGTTTTTCTCTGCATGAAAATTATACACGTATTTATATTCGTAAGAAACTGATGTTCTTCATGGAACTTGTTTCGTTCTGATTTTGTGTTCATGAAACTTAATTTATCATAATAGGCTAGTAACCTAACACAGACTAGGTTAATTAAGTTAGGTGAGATGATAGATCACCTAACCTAACTTAACCTAACCTAGCATGTATATTTTAGGTTAAATTCATCTACTAGCATATCATGATAAAATAAGTTGTACGAAATAAATCAGTCTCATGAAGGAAATCAGTTTCGCGAGGAGAAAAATACGGGTATAAGTTTCACTAAGAGAAAATACAACATGCAACAAGTCTCACGACCAAAAATTAGCATGTTGCAAGTTCCACGAACAAAAATCAGCTTGAAGAGAAAAATCCGCATGCAACAAGTTTCACGACCAAAAATCTGCATGCAACAAGTTCCACTAACAAAAGATCAGCACGTAACAAGTACCATGAAAAAATAAGTTTAACGATGAGAAAAATCACTGTTTAACTTACACAAAGAGAGAAATCCTTGTATAAATTTCACGAAGAGAAAAGCAATCAATATGTGGCAAGTTTCACAAGCAAAAATCAACGTGCAGCAAGTTCCACGAACAAGAAACCAGCAGGCAACAAGTTCCATGAAGAAGATCAGTTTCACGAGGAGAAAAATTTATGCAGATTTTTCACGAAGAAAAAATCAACATGTAACACGTTTCACGAACAAACCATCGGCATGCAATAAGTTCTGCGAACAAAATTCAGCACACAGAAACTTTCTTGAACAAAATCAGTTTCACCAGGAGAAAAATCAATGTACGAATTTCACAAGGGTAAAAATCAACATGCAGCAAGTGCAACGAACCAACGTCAACATGCAACAAGTTCCACGAACTAAAACAAGCATGCAATAATTCCATGAATAAAATCAGTTTCACGAGGAGAACAATGAATGTACAAGTGTTGCCAAGAGAAAATCAACAGGTGACAAGTTTTACTAGCCAAAAAAAACAGAAGGCAACATGATCCACGAATAAAAAAAATCCGCATGTGATAAATTCCAAGAGTAAAATCAGTTTTGCCTGAAAAAAAACAATATACGACTTTCATGAAGAGAAAAAACAAAATACTACAAGTTTCACGAGCAAAAATCAGCACTCAATAAGTGCCCTGAGCAAAATCAGTTTCGAAGAAATAGTATTATACTTCGATAGTGATATATTTAATTAACTTCAACAAAAATTTAAATACAAAAATCAATATGGTTCACCCAAAACTAAGTGGTTGATGTGGGTTTAAACAGGTAAATAATACATACATATAACGTCATTTAAATTCATTATAATAAGAAAGAAAAAAAATAAAGAATAATAACAATGCTAGAGGGACAGCATCTAAATACCATATCCATGTTGTGGGGTCGCACTCACAAACCAACAAGCAATTACAACTTAATTTAAATTGAATTAAATTAATTCACCTCCAAAACAAACAAAACTAGAATCCATACGTACTTAATAATTTTTCCTTCAGTTTTTGTTTCAAATCACTAAAATTTTCTATCTTTTTCATATCATTATCCACATTATTCCATAAATTGATACTCTTTGTAATAAAAGAAAAAATGTAAATGGCAGACACTATAGGTGGAGTATAATAATCATTTTTACCCCTAGTATTTTTTTAAATTGCATTGGCTGTAAAACGAACCGTTAAAACAATCCGGCAGTTGCTTCATATTGTACCTACACATTAACACTAATATATAAAAATGATGAAGACCCGCCGCCGGCAATATCCTAAGATCCCTATAGACTTCTCGAACTGACTGATTCTCTTTCTGATTTTCCTGATAATACTCTAATAGACTTGTTTTGGATAATTCGCACAGGATTAACAATGGAAGAAAATGTACCAATGTATACGGAAGAACAATACAAAATATAGGGATGGATTAACGATAAATAGAAAAGCCTAAGTGTACTAGTTGGAAAAATAAATTTAAGTTTACAAATCATCCCCAAATTACGCGATAGAATCCAGGACAAAGTTTCAATATGGGATCGGAAACTGAGAGTCTCATCTATAATAATACCAAGATACTTTAGTTTCTTTTGACAAGCAATCATACCATCTTCATATGCTATATGGTGTATACGTGGATAATAATTTGATGTCCTCGAAAATATGAGTAATTTACTCTTAATCTGGTTCACCTTTAGCTGAATCACTCTCAGCCATCTTGAAACGTCATTTAGCGATTCTCTTACACTCTCTAGGAGCAATCTCTCTGACTTTCCGATCACCACTAAAAAATAATCATCAGCAAACATAGGGACTTTAGCCAAGCTATCCTTTTTGACAATCCCACTCATTCTTGTTTCCAGTTTACTTACAGACTGTGGAAGATAGTTCACAAAAATTAAAAATAATAAGGGTCCAAGTACCCTTACTAAAGAGAAAAATCAATGTACGAGTTTCACGGAGAAAAATCTACATGCGAAAAGTTTCACGAGCAAAAATAAGCACTCAAAAAGTTCCAGAAACATAAATCAGAATGCGAGAAGTTCCATAAGAAAATCAGTTTCACGATAAAAAAATGTATAAGTTTCACGAAGAGAGAAATCAACATTTAACAAGTTTCAAGGACAAGAATCAGCATGCAACAAGTTCCTAAAAAAATCAGCGCACAACAAGTCCCACGAACAAAAATCAGTAAACAACAAATTCCTTGAACAATATCAGTTTCAGGAGGAGAAAAATCAATGTAAATGCTTCACAGAGAGAAAGATCAGCATGCAACGAGTTCCACGGAAAAAAAATCAGCACGCAATAAGTTCCTTGAATAAAATTAGTTTCAGGACGAGAAAAATTAATGTATAGGTTTTGAGAAGAGAAAGGTAAACATGTAAAAAGTTTCACGGACAAAAATCAGTACTCACCAAGTTCCACGAACAAAAATCAGCACGTAACAAGTTCCTTGAATAAAATCAGTTTTTACGAGGAGAAGAATCAGTGTACATACTTCACGAAGAGAAACATCAGTATGCAACAAGTTTCACGAACAAAAATTAGCATGCAATAAGCTGCACGAACAAAAAATCAGTACGTAACAAGTTCCTTGAATAAAATCAGTTTCACGAGGAGAAAAATCAATGTACAAGTTTCGCAAAGAAAGAAAGCAACATGCAAAAAGTTCCGCGAAACAAAGTATAAGCATGCAATAAGTTCCATGAATAAAACCAGTTTCGCGACGATAATAAAAAAATCAATTTACATATTCCACGAACAGAAAAACAACATGCAACAAGTTTCACGAACAAAAAATCAGCACTGAAAAAGTCCATGAACAAAATCAGTTTCGCGAGAAGAAAAAAATCAGCGTACAAGTTTCACGAAGAGAAACAAAAACATGCAACAAGTTTCACGAACAAAAATCGACAAGCAACAAGTTCCATGAATAAAATCAGTTTCGTGATAAGAATTAAAAATCAATATACATGTTTCACGAAAAGAAAAATCAACACGTAACAAATTTCACAAACAATAATCAATACGCAACAAGTTCTTTGAAAAAAAAACACGCATCAAGTTCCGTGAAGAAAATCAGTTTCATGAGGAGAAAATCAATATACAAGTTTAACAAAGAAATAAATCAGTATGTAACAAGTTTCACGAACGAAACTCAGCACTAAACAAGTTCCACGAACAAAAAAAAGCCCGCAACAAGTTCCATGAACAAAACCAGTTTCATTAGAAGAAAAATCAATGCACAAGTTTCACAAAGAAAAAAAATCAACGTCCAACAAGTTTCACGGACAAACATCAGCACGCAACAAGTTCAGAAAATTTCTTGAACACAAAATCAACAAGTTTCATAAACAAAAAAGTCAGAACGCAACAAGTTCCATAAAGAAAAGTCATCACGCATCAATTTTCATTAACAAAATTAGTTTCCCAAAGAGAAAAATCAATATAGAAATTTCACAAATAAATAAATCAGCATCTAACAAGTTTCACGAACGAAAATCAGCAGTAAACAAGTTACACGAAAAAACAGCACGAAAAAAGTTCCAGGGGTTGATGTTAGAGCAAAATTGTTATGCTCTCTTGAGGTATTTCTGATAGCCTTTAACAAAATACAACGTTTTTGAGACAGGACTATGCAAATGGAACAACAAAATATCAAAGGCTTGCAAAAGGATGAAACGTAAGTAAAAATCTGCGTAAATTAAACAAAGATGGGGGCTCCTATTAGGCAATTCCAGAGAAAAGGGTGTTATTAGAGGTAAATTATTAGGCACTATTGAGGTATTTTCCGGGAGCTCTTAACGAAAACACAGTGGTTTTTAGACTATGCAAACGTAAAATCCAAACTTAAGAAACCTGACATAGGATAAAATATAAACAATAATAAGTATCATGAACACAAAATCAACAAGTTTCATAAACAAAAAATCAGCACGGAACAAGTTCCATAAACAAAATTCAGCACGCATCAATTTCCATTAACAGAATTAGTTTCACTAAGAGAAAAATCAATATACAAATTTCACAAATAAATAAATCAGCATCTAACAAGTTTCACGAACAAAAATCAGCAGTAAACAAGTTCCACGCAAAAAACAACGCGCAAAAAGTTCCATGAACAAAACCAGTTTCAGGAGAAGAAAAATCAATGTACAAGTTTCACGAAGAGAAAAAATCAACTTCCAACAAGTTTTACCGACAGACATCAGCACGCAAAAAGTTCCACAAACAAAAATCAGCACTTAACAAGTTCTATGAACGAAATCAATTTCACGAGGAAAAAATCATGAGGAGTAAAAAACAAAATGCAACTAGTTTCATGAACACAAAAAGTTAGCACACAACAGTTTCCATAAATAAAAATCAGCGCGCATCAAGTTCCATTAACAAAATCTATTTCGTGAGGAGAAAAATCAATGGACAAGTTTCACGAAGAGGAAAAACACAACAAGCGACAAGTTTCACGAAGAAAAATCAGCAGTATACAAGTTCCACGAAATAAACAGCGCGCAAAAAGTTCCATGAACAAAACCAGTTTCAGGAGAAGAAAAATCAATGTACAAGTTTCAAGAAGAGAAAATATCAACTTACAACAAGTTTCACGGACAGACATCAGCACGCAACAAGTTTCACGAACATAAATCAGCACTTAACAAGTTCTATGAACGAAATCAGTTTCACGAGGAAAAAAATCATATGGAGTAAAAAACAATATGCAACAAGTTTCATGAACACAAAAAGTTAGCACACAGCAATTTCCATAAATAAAAATCAGCACGCATCAAGTTTCATTAACAAAATTAATTTCGTGAGGAGGAAAATCAATGGACAAGTTTCACGAAGAGAAAAAACACAACATGCAACAGGTTTCATGAACAAAAATCAGCATGTAACAAGCTCCACGAGCAAAAAGCAGCACGCAATATGTTCCATGAGCAAAATCAGTTTCGCGAGGAGAAAAATCAATGTACGAATTCCACGAAGAGAGAAAACAACATGCAAAAAGTTTCATGAACAAAAAATCAGCATGTAGAAAGTTCATTGAACAAAATAAATTTCATGTGGATAAAGAATCAATGTATAAGTTTCACGAAGAGAAAAATCAACATTTAACAAGTTTCTTGAACAAAAAATCAGCACGCAACAAGTCCAGGAACAAACAAAAATGAGAACGCAACAAGTTCCACGAAGAAAATCAGTTCCACGAGAAGAAAAATGAATGTACAAGTTTCACGAAAAGAAAAATCAACACGCAACAAGTTTCACGTTCAAAAATCAGCATGCAACAAGTTCCAATAACAAAAAATCAACACGCAACACAGTTCCACGAACAATGCTTTGGCCCTAGTTGAATTTCTTGCTAGGGTCCTCCGATGGTTAGGTTAGGACCCTCCGTTTGAATTGCACGCTAGGGGGCCCTGGTTGAATTGAATGCTTGGTTCCCGTCTGAATTGGTTGCTAGGGTCCTCCGGTGGTTATATTAGGGGTACCTCTTTGAAAATGCTCTTTAGGGGCCCGGTTGTATTAGATTCTTGGGTCCTGGTATCTTGATTTGATTTAAATTAAGTTGTAATTGCTTGTTGGTTTGTGAGTGCGACCCCACAACATGAATATGGTATGTAGTCGCTGTCCCTGTAGTATTATTATTATTCTTTATTTATTTTTTTCTTTCTTTTCTTTTCTCTCTTTTTTCTTTCTTTCTTATTATAGTGAATTTAAATGAGGCTATATGTATGTTTTTTTTTACCTTTTTCACCCTACGTCAACCGTTTGGTTGTGGGTGAATCATATTGATTTCCGTATTTAATTTTTTTTTGTTAACGTTAATTAAATAAATATATCACTAAAAATATCACTAATATTGGCTGCTAGGGTCCTCCGTTGGTTAGGTTAGGGGCCTCCGTTGGAATTGCTCGCTAGTGGGTCTCAGTTGAATTGGATGCTTGGACCCAGGTTGAATTATTTGCTTGGGTCCTCCGGTGGTTAGGTTAGAGGGGGGCCTCTTTGGAAATGCTCGTCAGGGGTCCGGTTGAATTGGACGCTTGTGTCCCTATTAAATTGGTTGCTAGGGTCCTCCGGTGGCTAGGTTGCTAGGTTAGGTTGGGGACCCGATGAAATTAGATGCTTGTGTCCCGTTGGAATTGCTTTCTAGGGTCCGGTGTCGTGAAGTCCCCCCCCCAATTCCGGCCCCCTGAAGATTTTTCCTCACATCCTTACGATTTTTAAGCATAACAAGGAAGGAAATCTCGAAAAAGTCTTGGAATGTCATTAAAAGTAATGAAGGAAAATGTCATAGAAAGCGTGTTGAAATGCCTTGAAATGTCTTGAAAGGTCTTGTCGGTAAAATTGCTTGCTAGGGGTTCCGTTGTAATTGCTGACAAGGGTCCTCCGATGGTTGGGTTAGGGTCCCTCCATTGGAGTTACTCGCTAGGGTCCTGGTTGAATTGGGTCCTGATTTAATTGCTTGCTAGGACTCCCACTCCATCTTTCTTTTATTTACGCATGTTTATGGTTCTATTTCATCCTTTTATAAGCTCTTTCATGCTTTTTTTTCCATTTGCATGGTTCTGTCTCAAATACGCTATATTTTGTTAAAGGCTTTCGGAAATACCCCAGTAAAACCTAAAAATTTATTTCTAGTATCAACACCCCTCCTTTGGATTGGATCCCCCATCTTTTTTTTTAATGTTGGCATCCCATTGTTTAAATTTTATTCTATGTCAGGTTTTGTCATGTTTTGATTTTACGTTTGCATAGTCTTGTCTAAAAAAAACGCTGTATTTTCGTTAATGGTTCTCAAAAATACCTCAATATTGCGTGAAAATTTACCTCTGATAACATCCCCCTCCTCTGGAATTGCTGGGAAACCCCATGCTTTCTTTAATTTACGCATGGTTTTGTTTTTATTTCATCCTTTTATAAGCCTTTTCATCTACTGTTTTCCCATTTGAATAGTCCTGTCTCAAAAACGCTGTATTTCGTTAGAGGCTCACGGAAATACCTCAATAGAGCCTAAAATTCTTTCTTTAATATCAACTCCCCGTTGGAATTGTCAGCTAGGACCCATATTTTTCTTTAATTTACGCATGTTTTTTGTTTATGTTTTATCATATGTCAGGTTTTTTCATGTTTGTTTTTCCCATTTGCATAGTCTTGTCTCAAAAACGCTGTTGGTTCGAAATTTCTTAAGTACACATTTGCCTTGCAACCAGTAAATTGAAATAATTATAAGGCTTCTTAAAGAAAATTAATGGAATGTGAATATGTAGTTTGACGAATACTTCGCACACATAGAACTTATTTTCAGAATTTGTCTAATTAAACATTTGCCATGGAACAAATAATTTCTAGAAAATACATTTTTCCCTTTGTGTGTCAATTGTTGTACCCGTAGGAAACATGCTATCATCATTCTAGCAAGTGTGACTTAAGAATTCTCCTCGCATGTAGTAGGCTATTTCTAGAGTGTATTAGCCAGAACAGAATATTGCAAGTAGCCTGCTGAAATAGAGCGTAAATAGAACAGAAATAGCCTGCTGGTCCTGGTACCTGGGACGTTGTTCTATTGGATGGAATTGATCTTTCGAGTCCTATAGAGGACGAATATCATTAGAATATGATGATCCTTCAATAAAAATGTACTGAAAGAAAAATAAACTATTATGTAACAACCCGTGTATGTGTTTTCCACAGTTAAAAGCAGGAGAAATCCCTCCTGGACTCTGAAGAGACGGTTCACGTGGGAATGCATCATCAGTATACATTCATCATTACGTAAGAACTAAAAAAATCGAAAGAAAAACAAGAAAAAGAACCGCCTTGGAAAAAAACGCCATAAAAGAAAAATGAAAAAACGCGTTGAACGTCTCGACGAAAAACGAAATCTCCAAAATCTATTATGTGAAATGTACGCTGTCATTACGCAATATGTGCACTGTTATTACGTTAGAGGTGCGCTGACATTATGTAAGATGTGCGCTGTCATTAAGTTATTCCCAATAAATCCACGTACAATAGCATTACCCTCAACCTAAATTACTTAGGTCAAGATCCCTTATAATTTAACATGTTACGCATGATTGAGCCATCCATATTACATAGCAACCGAATGTAAACATCATCTAACACCCACATCTCTTATTTTCCTCTTTTCTAATACTGAAGCAAGATTTCGTCATTCATATTACATAGGTAAAAATGTCGTAGTACCTGGTCACAGAAACCTGGCATGCGCTTGAAACGGGGATGCGCTTGAAACCTTCCAATGGGCCTTCTAGTAACCAGGACCTTCTAGGAAATCCTATAGGAATCTGCTATGGGCCTTCCAGAAATACTATGAGAATCTGCTATGGGCCTTCCAGAAAGCAGAGTGGCCCCACTACATTTGACCCGCAACAATGAGAGTCAGAACGAGTCAAAAATGAAAATGAAGAAGAAACAAATATGTGGCTAGAAGATATACGACAGTGAAAACAAGGAAACATACAGTTAGAAGATAAACAGCAGCGACAGTAACAAGCAACAGTGGAACGTAGCAACAGAACGATTCAAAAATGAAAGTGAGGAAGGAAGAAATATTATCTTAGAAGAACAATGGCATCGCAATCTTCGACGCCAAGTAACTGTGGTGCGAAACCCAGTAAAGTAACTCAGTTTGGAGATAAGTTAAATTGCGTTTTTTAGGACTACCTTGATGTTTCTTCTAAAGATAAATAAAAGAAAAGAAGCTTTGGTGGGCAGGATGACTGTATCAAAAGCAATACTGCAAACAAATTTGCCCATTATTGGTAATTCATCCATTTTGGCTTATCATCACATTGAGTACGTTGTAGCAGCTATTTTGTTTATTTCATCTCTTGGTAGTAGAATATTTTATTTTTAATCATGGTTGCAGCGGTATCTGCAACCTAGTAAAAATCGAACCACAGCCCATAGTAACCAAAAGTTAAAAACGCGTTTAGGAAAAAACTACCTGGATGAAAAAAATTGCCGTCTGACACTGATTCAGGAATGGTAACTATTATTTGAGTTCATCTTAAAAGTAAAAGGTTATGCGAAAAGAAATTTATGGTGATTTCGAAAATAATCTGAAACGTCTGAAAAACGGCGTTTGATCAAAATGAAAAGTCAACCATTGGAATCAGCACGGTTGAAAACATAATTTTGGGAGATTACAGCCCCTCTCCTTTAACATCAAGGAAAATGAGTGTTTTGATGGGTTGCACTGATCTGTCTCTTTTTTCTTTTTTTTCTTTTTTTTTCTATCAGGGCTAGGGGGTAACCAGATTGTCATAGAAAGATGTGTAATACCTCATTCGAACGGAAATTAAGTTTGCTAGTGCAGTAAAGAGCGAAGTTGAAACTTAAAACTAACAAAAATTATTACTTCACGACCTATCTAACACAAATCAATAAAACTAATGCAAACAAATCAACTGGTGATATTTTTCTATGTTTGTAGGATTACTGAAAACTAGCGCTTTACGGAAAACACAAAATAATGTTGGGGTTTTGGTACGGTAAAGATTTACTGCCGTTTTGGGTTCGAAAAGGACATTTCATGATTATTTTGTAGACAAGTTCGAAGTGAAGAAAGCTTACTAGTGTTAGGACTGCAAACTCACTTTAGAATTTGTATCACAAGTTAAATTTCTCAGTTTTATAGAGAGAAATAACTGAATTTCCAGAGTTAATATTACGGTTGATGTTTTCTTCATTTCGATTAATACTAGGTGAGACTAAGATGTTACCTGAAAAATCAACCCATTATTTTATATGCTGTGTAATGACTTTAAACGTATTATTTTTTTGCCTAAGTTTTTAAGATAATTTTAATTGTATACTGAAAGTTACTGATATCACAGCTCCTGTAGGACTATGAAAAGCGTTATAGATTAGTTTGTTGTTGTGAAGCTACGTATTTAGTTTTTACTCCTAAATCAATATTCTTGTTTTTTATATTTGGCTTTTGTGTTTTCAGTAAAGCGCTAGTTTTCTGTAATCTTACAAACATAGGGAAATATCACCAGTTGATTAATTTTCATTAGTTTCATTGATATATATTTGATAGGCCATGAAGTAATAAGTTTTGTTCATTTTAAGTTTCAACTTCGCTCTTCACTTCCCTTGAAAAAACTTATTTTTTTAAATTAATTTTGATTTAAAGTAGCCACTTTGACTGTTCTTGCTTTTTTGGTGAAAAAATTGAAAACAGTTTGATTTTTTCCCCTAGTAATTTTTTTTATTATTTTCTATTTCTCTTTTCCCGATTTTCTGGAAAAGGCCAACGATAAAAAACTAGTACTGTCACTGAAAGAAAGTTCTTTGTGATAATTATAGCTTTTCCCTGTCGAATAGTTTTCCGATACTGTAATTTATGGAAAGAGAAGTGGAAAACAATGATTATTTTCAGAAATGAAGCATAAAGGTTAAAAGAGGTTGTGTATTTTCAAAAAAAAACAAAGTAAGCAAGTTTCATAAACAACATATTTAAAAAATAAAAGGTTCAGATTTTTGAATCATTGGCAAAAAAAAATTAAGTAACAGTATTACAATATTAAATAGTTTGCCTTATCAGATAAAAAAGGTATTGGTAAAATTTCTTTTATCTATATAAAATATTAAGGACTAGATTTATTTGTGGTAGGGGTTTAAATTTCAGAATATTTCCTGAGAGGTTCCAAGAATGAAGAAAACTTTAATCTAAAGACATATCTCAAAAAAGCTTCATCTTCTTCGCATAAAACTTATACCTATGATGTAGTAATCCCACAAAATTCAGCTATTGAGAGGAATCAAGAAGAAAAGGTTTGGAATAAGGAGCTGAAGATAATGGTTTACACTTTGAAAGTCTCCAAATACTTTTTTATTCGGTAAATGTCTTCGTTTCTAAGGGTTTTTTCAGCTTTGGCTATCGCTAATATTTTTTTTTTTTTTACTTGACTCGTAGTCTAGTTACGAGTCTTTGCTTACACGCCACCGTTGTCAATTAAGTGAAAAGTTTGTCCGACTAAAAGCAAAGATACAAATACCAAAGAAGAAATGATTTATTCTTACAATTACACTAAGAAAACTTGGAATTTTGGAAAACGGCTATGATATTCTAGATTATTGCTGGCTGCCACATTGAAAGCAAATATATGACCTTGGTTTACTTTCCTTGTGGCTTTGTTGAAAGCAAAAAATTCTTAATACTTTGGCAGTTATTTGGTTGGAACTCTTAAGGAAAGCATGGCTCACACATCTGCAGCTGCGAAATTAAGTTAACATTGAGTTCCTTGAAATGAGAGAGCTACACCATGTTCGGTGGCGACAAAAAAATAAATTACAGAGAGTGCTTTATAAAAGCCACACTTCTCGGCTTTATCTAATTGTTAATATAACTCATCCAACGCACAATATATTTCTTGTTTAACCCCGTCTTAATTGGTCTAGTGGCAAGTGCTAACTGAAGAGTAAAGATAACGAGAATCCTTCTTTTTATAAAAAGTCAAAAAGTTCGTGGCAATTAAGTGTACGTAAGAAGCAACTCGTGCTAGTACGTAGTAGTCAAAACTCTAAAATGAATTTTTGACCACAAAAGGTACATCAAGAATTTGATTTTTCTGGCCTGCTCCAAATATATAAGGTTGCCAAACAAAAATTAAATTCTGTGACTATTTGTCTGATTTTGTTGGTATTTGCTATAAAAAGGAGAAAAACACCATTGGAAGGTCAAGGAAATTTAAGTAGTCAGGTTTAGCATACCAGACAATTGTATTATAGAGGTTTCAAGCTCGAATCTAGAAAAATGTGAAATTTTGTATTTTGTACATGTCCCGAGAAAGTCGATGACGAATGCGTGTTCATTTGTTGTTGTTGTTTTTTTTTCAGGGGTGATCATGTCAATCCATTGGTCCTGGAAAATCGAGAGAAAGCTCAAGAGTAAAAAAATTGAAATATTTAGTACCCTTTTTAATTAAAAAAAAAGTTGTGCTATAGCAAAGTGGCACTTTTTGCATTTTGTGACACAAAACGACATCTTTGCCCTGAGATTGCCAAAAAGCAATGATGTGAATAAACTGAGATAAAAGTTCAATTTAAAGTTGTCAAAAAGCTATATGTTAACATAATAATCAACACAACATGTAAACAATGGGAAAAGTTCATAGCTTGCAGACTCACTCCGGGGGACTCAAGGAAGTCAACTCATCTTCAAAGACATAGTTATTAGATCAGTTGACTATGTTGAACAAAATGGCTATTTCAAATTTTGATTATACGACGTTGGGGAAAAGGGGGCAAGGTAGAGGGCGAGCTGCCCTCCAATATTTATGGTCACTTAAAAGGGCTTAAATCTTTTTTCTGGCAAAAAATGCAAAATTCCACATTCTTGTATATAGGAGCTTGAAACCTTAGTACGGTTCACTGATATGGCTGAACCTGATGGTGTGATTTCATTTTTCCGGGGGCTCTTCCCCTCCGTTTCAAAAATTCGGCAGATTTTTTCAGGATCGTAACTCCAGACAGGTAACATTAAACTTGATGAATTTTATATATTTTGAATTAGCATCAATACTGGATTCGTTTGATGTACCTATTGTTATTAAGACTCTGTTTCTTAGAGTTTTGGTTATTATTGAGCCGCATCGCTCCTTACTTAGAGTTCGTTACCTAGAACTGTTTGAAAACTAGAAGATCTGAAATAGTATTGAAAAAAGACTGTCAATTAAAAACCACAATAAATTAATTTTCAAAAACTTTTTCCACGAAAGCAGTTTTTAAAACAAATGTAAAGAGGAACATAAAATCAAAGATGAGCAGAACTAAACTCAAATAATTTTTAAGAGTAAAACTACCATAAATCATGATCAGTAAAAAAGTGAAACCTAAAATGAGCAGAAATTACAATAATTACTGTAACCGGGCCAAACTCAAAACGGCCTTTTGTCGCATCTCTCTAGCCGCAGGTCTAGTTGCGCTTCATTTTGTGCATCATTACCTCTAACATTTTCTCAAGCCTTTTAACTTAGATGTTCGGATTCATTCAAAATGATGTGTAATTTTGCATAACATCATAGATAACAAAACAAATATTTTTCCCAGCTTTTCCCCAGTCGTTATATCTCTGCGTTAATTGTGTTGTTGCATAATTCAGGAGCAATCAGGAATGTTCTCATGCTTATGATCTCTGAAAAATATAAATTACGCATTTGCATAGTTATCGTTTATACTCTTTATATATTATTCTTTACATGTTATATTATATTCATAGTTATTCTTTAGTTTCAAGTCAGAGTGTGAAAGATCAGCAATTTCAGTTGAATTAAGAAATTCTGGTGTGAATACAACTCGTTTTTCCTGTCTATCCTTCACATACGCAAAAATAACACGTTTCTAATTCCATTTCATTTTCTGAAATACCTCAAATGTATCCTAGCATCATTTTATCGTAGAATAGTTATCGCGTTATCCTTTAGTTTTTAAGTCACATTTTTGTTTGCAATTCAATGGGATTTTCAATGTTTTTTGTTCCATACCTTTTTCTTTAGCTGTTTAGAGCTATTTGTCACGTTTTGTAATTTTATGGCATGAATTCAATTCCTGTTTCCTGCTTACTCTTCAGAGACTCTATTATAACTTCATTCCATTGCAGTGCAATTAAGAAGCTCATGTGTGAATTCATTTCTCTTTTCTTGTGTGTCTGCGATTACTAAAAAATATGTTTCTTCTTTCTATGGTGAAAAATCAGCAATACCAATTTAGTTAATTAATTCTAGCATAAACTCAATTTTCTCCATTCTGTTTGTCCTTCAAAGACTAACGTACGCTAAACTAACACGTTCCTACATTCCATTGTAATTTTACTTTGCCATCTACTCAGCAGATTCCGTTGTGTGACGTTTTCCTATGTATTTCAATGTGTTTTGCCGTTTCTTGTTCCATGCCTATTCTAAGTTATTTATCATCTTGTGTAATTTCGCATACGTCATAGAGGCCTATACTATGAACAATACGACTACTCTGGGGAGAAATGATATAATTTACGTTCTTGAAACATGTATAAATATGACGTTATTCACATGTTTCTTTTCGAAAATTAAGGCTCAAACTTAACTCGTGACCTATGTAGAATTTTTTTCAGGCCAAAAAATCCCAGGGTGCAAATTTGAAATATATATATATATATATATATATATATATATATATATATATATATATATATATATATATATATATATATATATATATATATATATATATATATATATATATATATATATATATATATATATATATATATATATATATATATATATATATATATATATATATATATATATGTAAATAGCTGAGCTCTGTTGCAGTTGCATAGAGGCCTATTGGTAGGCTTCCACATTTTCAAATAAGAGTAAGCATAGACAACAGTTATATTCAACAGAATATCCAAATTAAATTTAAAAAGAGCTTGGCTACAGCCATTGTAGTTCTAACAGCTATATCATAATTTGCATTTGAATGAGAACTATATGTATCTTGAATAGTGGTTTAATTTTCAAAACATTGGCGAAATATAAGAAATGGTTCATTGTAATAATCAAGATGACTGGAAAGAAGGAAATAAAAAAGAATTAAAAAGGAAAGAATGAAAATAAACTGAGTCTTTAATATATGATACTAATTCTTAGAAATGTCAGCAATTCAGAATTATGTTTCACTGTATTTTCATTTTATTTTTCAATTTCATAAATGAAAAAAAAAATGAACATTATATTTTGTTTTAATAAAGCGCAAATGATGCAGTTGGTTTTTATAACTTTTATAATTAGCCGATTAGAAAGAGGATAGTAGCCAAACTGCTGTTTGTAGAAATTTTTGTTTGTTTTAAGTTTAACTCGAATGTTCAATTTATTTTTATTCGTTTTAAGATATATTTATTCATCTGTGTCAGCATCTCTTATCATAATCTATCAGTATCTGTTATAAGTTTAATACGGTTCTTTGCTTTTCATTGAATAACCTTTTCTTTCAAAGAGTGTTCATAAATAAATTCCCTCAACATTCCTTGAGAGTTTCAACTAAATGTCAATAGCCGTTCCTGAGATATTGTAGATACATGCTTTTGACAAATGCGATAAATATAGTATCTTTTGATCAAGTTCGAAATTATTGTCAATATTCTCTGAAAGTTTCAACTTAATACCCTGAACTGTTCCTGAGATACACAACACACATTTTTAATAAACTTGATATTGATAGTATCTTTTGATGTAGGTCAATATTCCCTGAAAGTTTCAAATAAATACCATTACCCGATCCCGAAACATTGCAGATATGCCTTCTTGACACCCGGGATACCCATAGTGGTATTAAAATTTAGTTCAAGATCCCCATCAATGTTCTCTGTAAACCTCTTTTTAAGTTCTTTCTATATGCCTTTTTATCCTGGCAGATGTGATGGTTTACGTAAATTCCAAAGATAGACGATAAACGTTGGTACATGGTCTTTATTAAATAACGTGAGAATGCACATAGAGAAAATAAGGTAGCACAAGAACAACTAGCTACGACGGAGGCGAAAGATGGACTGCCCTTAGAACTGAGCCAAGAATGTAACTTTTCTGGAACGGAAGTTCCAGCTATTGGTTGTTCAACCATGCCTGGGACCTGACCCCTTTCCCACGACTAGCTTTAGTCCCAAAAGCCCCCCTGGACTGTTCTCGTTGACATATACATGGCCAAATCTCTAAGAACCGAGACGCCGGAAAAGCCTTCTCGAATTTACGTTCCAAATACTTTACATCTGTATAAGTTTAAACGTCATATCCTTAGCTATACCTGAGATGTTATGGACATGCCATTTTTACAACAAGGATGCATATAGTGTCTTTGGTTTAGTTCAACATCCCACTGGCATTTCCTGAAAGTTTCCAATTAATAATCTTAGACGTTCCTGTGATATTGGAGATAAGCCCATGACGACCATTGCCGACTGGGGTTCACACATCGTCTTTAACCTCAACATCCCCGTCGACGTTCTCTGAATTTTAAAACTTAATACACTACCCTTACTGTTCTTAAAATATTGAAAATATAGTTCTCTTTTAGCATTCCATTTAAATTTCAAATTAATACCCGTAGCTGTTTCTGAGTGCAATATAGAGCATAATTTTCCCTTTCATTTTTTTTGTTTTTTGGAGTTGTTCGTCTAACTCGATTAAACACACAGTGTAAAGGACTGAATTGGACCAAATCATTTGTCTGGACAATCCGGGAAGTATATCCTGGTGTTGTCGGCATAAAGAAAAGGCATCAACTTCAATTAACTTTCATTTTCCATAAAGTGTTTGAATTATTCGTTAAATAGTTTGGGGTTCAGAAAAAAACACTCTTATCAATTTATTAATGTCTTTACTTCACGATAGCCGCTAGTGTAATTAGAACTATTCCAATTCGATTTTCTGGTTCACCAAGCGGTAGAGACGAGCGCAAATCTTTTTGGAAACTGCCGTAAATTTCATCAGAACTCCAAAAGCATGAATCGCTGCCAAACCTTTTGCAGTAAAATTATGCAGATCAGATTTACGCAGCAACGACGGTTGCCAAAATACCCACAACAAGAAGTGCTGCATCAGAAGTTGCTGTTACATGCTGAAGTTTATTTTCACTGATTTCTTTCTAATGATAATATGTGATGAACCATATGAATCAAATGTTCGTGATAACGAACTGTAAGTATGGAGCGACTCGGCCCATTAGTAAACTAAACCCTTAAAAAGGAATTTTGACAACCATTAATACTTCAAATGAATTGAATTTTTATGCTGAATCCATATATACAAGATTCATTGTGCTTAAAGTTACCCATCAAAACCTATAAAACTGAGAAAATTTGCCTGATTTTCAGAAAGGAGAGAAATACCCTTAAAAAGTCAAACTATCTTACTGAAAATCACGCCTTCACATTCAGCATATTATAGAGCCCTACTATAAGAGTTTCAAGATGCTATCCACAAAATTTGGAATTTTGTATCTTTTGCCAGAAGAAAGATCAAGGATGCCTGTTTATTTGTTTGTTTTTTTTTCTCCTAAGGATATTAGTGTCGAACCAGGGGTCGTAGGAGATTGGAAGATGGCTCATCTGGACTGAAAGTAAAAGTTGTAGTGCCCTTTTAAGTGCTTGAAAAGATTGGAAGGGAACTATCACCCCCTCTCGCACCCCTTTTTCCCCAGTCATACCTGATAAGAATTTCGAGATAGCAATTTGGTTCAGCATAGTTAAAAGGTCAAATAATTATGTCTATGGGGATGATATGACTCTTCAGAGCCCTTGCGGAAAGGAATGTAAGTAGTTCGACCATTACACATAGTGTTCGCAAAACATTTGGAAATTGAATTTTAAAAAAAATAGAAAGTAAGGGGGAAAATTAGAACATAAAATGAACAAAATTATTCAATATATGAGGGGGCTACCCTTTTTTCAGCCCTCATCCTTTACAATAATGTTTAATGTTTTATCATAACTGTATAAGAAAGTCAGCTCAAATACAATGGCCGCTGAATTTAAACGAGATGTCTATTTAAAGAAACTTTAAGACATTTTAGAATAAAGAGTGAGGTCGAAGAAGGGCAGGGCTCCTCCTATATAGAATAATTTCTGTTCGTTTTAAGTTATAATATTGCTCTTTACTTTCAGCCGAAAAATCTTATTTCTATCTAATTCTATGATAGTTCGGTGTCGGAATTGAATTGGAGAACAACTAATTTAAATTCTTTTCGTTCGACAACATCTTATAATCTAGCTTATATCATCAAAAATGGTTTTGTTACCATTTTCTTATAAAATTAAAGGTTACCAAACCATTATAAAAATGGTTTTGTTTACCAGTAGCTTATATCATCAAAAATGGTTATGTAAAAATGAAATACCAAAGTTACTTTTATACTTTTTTATAGCTAGTTTATTACAACTGAGGCAATTTTATCCCAGAATTTATTTCAATGTAATTTCCTGGTTTCAGCTTTTTACTTATACACAAAAAGAAATTAAGTAAAACCTTGAAATCAGCTGTGCAATCCAATTGGGAAAAGATCTCCAAAAACATCTCCAAACATACTCAAAAATAAACACTGAAAACTTTGGGACTAGTCAAACCCATAAGTAAGTAGTAATATAAAAAGGGAGGATAAATACACAAAAATAGAAACATGACAAAATCAAGTCAAGATTAAGAATACAGATCTAAAACGGAACTAATTGTTCAACGTCTCTTTGTCTTCTGTTATTCTTTCTGAAGTATTGCGTGAGCTGAAGAAGGAAATGAAAATATAATTAAACTAATAAAATTTAAAAGGCTATTCACAATATTCAAAAAATAGCAAATACCCCTCAGAAATTCTGAGGAATGGCCAAAAAAAGAGAAAAACAGAAAAAAACTAACAATAAGTAAAGTATAAAATGGTTAAAACATGTCGTTTTAGGGTGAACGGATTAGAAAGATAGAGAGAGAGAGAGAGAGAGAGAGAGAGAGAGAGAGAGAGAGAGAGGGAGAGAGAGAGAGAGAGAGAGAGAGAGGGAGAGAGAGAGAGAGAGAGAGAGAGAGAGAGAGAGAGAGAGAGAGAGACGAAGGGGGGAGGGGAGAGAGCAATAAAGAAGGAGAGTGCGAGGATAGCAACAGAGAATAACTCAAGATACTATAATTCAATTTTACCACTCCCAGCTCTTCTTTAAGGATATTATCCATCCACCAGGTAAAAAAAGGAGGGGGTCTTGCCCCATAAGCTCGGCACACAAGATTAGCTTCAACTCCAGCAGAAAGATGCTTAGCAGTATCATCAATTTTTACTTCAATGGGACGAACTAAAATAAAACGTACAGATTAGTTGCTCTAAAAAATTATGCTTGTTAAGACTATAATCTAGGATGTATTCACACAAGACAGTATGAATACTAAAGGAATTTATGAGCGACTAAATGTTAGATTATTATTTCATTATGGCAAGAGAAAAGAGTTCCAAATGAGGGTTTAAGCTGGGGTTTTACTCTGAAGAGCCTTCAGTTTTTAAAACTTAGGGCATTCCGAAGGAGTGCTTTATTTACGAGACTATGATGATTCCCTATTTGAGCTTTATAATTTTTGGAATCCACGACAATAGTTTTTGCACAATGAATCTAGTTAATTCCTTATTTATAGTCCCTTCCCCCAATAATTTAGCGAGAAAATATATTATACAGACCATGCACCTTTACTATCCAGATATGAGCCCCTCTTGCCCCCCCCCCATTAAAAATGATAGATTTTCCCTTGTTTATCCCAGGATTTACACAAAAAAACTAACCGGTGGTATTCTACATACCATCTTCAGCCAGTTTTATAGCACTTGTGCGTTATTGAAGATAAGTATGATGTTAGACAAAAATTGCTACGAGTATGATAGATTAACAAAACCGCAAAATATTTATCTTTATAAATAGGAGGTTGATAAGTCAATCAAAGTTTCACTAACTGTACCCCTACTCATTTGGCAGCTATTATTCTAACTTGCATTAATTTTCCCTTTTTGTAAAATGAAGATTGATGTGTTTCCCATGCCTTATTGTTATCAAACAGTTCGTGGTAACGAACTGTTTGTTCCCCTCCTCAACGCCTCGCTCTTTATTCCGTATATGAAAGGGGCTGTCCCCTCCTCAACGCCTCGCTCTTTACGCTAAAGTTTTTTATTGTTTTAAAAAAAAATTGTGAGACAGTCAAACTTTAGCGTAAAGAGCGAGGCGTTGAGGAGGGACAGCCCCTTTCATATACGGAATAAAGAACGAGGCGTTGAGGAGGGACAGCCCCTTTCATGTACGGAATAATTTCTGTTCGTTTTAAGTTTTAATGTCGCTCCTTACTTTCAGTTTAAAAAACTTGTTTTTTTTATTTAATTAAATAAAAAAGAACAAGTGTTTTTAACTGAAAGTAAGGAGCGACGTTAAAACTTAAAACAAATAGAAATTATTCAGTATATGAAAGGGGCTGTCCCCTCCTCAACGCCTCGCTCTTTACGCTTTAGTCTTTTATTGTTAAAAAAATTGAGTTGTGAGAAAGTCAAACTTTAGCGTAAAGAGCGAGGCGTTGAGGAGGGGACAGCCCCTTTCATGTACGGAATAATTTCTGTTCGTTTTAAGTTTTAACGTCGTTCCTTACTTTCAGTTAAAAAAACTTGTTTTTTTTTTATTTATTTTTTGAACGTTTTTGAATTAATGCAGGTTTTGATATTGGCTTACCGTACATGAATAATTAAAACAAAATTTGCATATTAATTTTATTTTTATTAGGTTAAATGGCTTTCTCGAAACTTGTTTAATTTTGTTTACGAACGTTTTTATTAGTAATAAATAAACGTAACTTACGAATTAACTTACGTAATGAATTTCTATATGCATAGATTTTTAATACGTATATTAGGGGGTTCGCCCCCTAGTCAATACCTTGCTCATTAAGCTAAAGTTCAAATTTCGTTCCAATTCTTTAAAAATGACCCCTTAATTAAAATTAGAATAAATAGCTCTTATGGAAGTACTAAAAAATCTTTGGCTTAAAGAGCGAGGTATTGACTGGGGGGTGAACCAAATCATATACGTAATATTTTCTGTTCGTTTTAAATTTTGATGTTGCTCGTTACTTTCAGTTGAAAAACTTTTTTTTATTTAATTTCTGATCCTTTTCTTTAATAATGATGGGATTTCCGGCGCCCTCTTCATAGCAATGTCCCTTCCCTCATGATAACCTCCTTCATGGAAATATCCTCCCATATAACCCCCGACTCACCACCCCCCCACCTACCAGAAAAAATCCCCCCTGAAAACGTCTGTATACTTCCCAATAACCAATACTATATGTTAACACTGGGTAAAGTTCATAACTGTCAGCCCTCCCCCGGGGACTTCGGGGAATTAATTCATCCTAAAAGACATAGTTATCATATTTTCGACCATGTTGAACAAAATGGCTATCTCAAAATTTTGATCGGGTGACTTTGGGAAAAAATGAGCATGGGAGGGGGCCTAGTTGCCCTCCATTTTTTTGTTCATCAAAAAGTACACTAGAACTTTTATTTCCGTTCCAATTATCCCTCCCACGAAATTCTAGGACCACTGGATCGATACGATCCCCCTGGGAAAAAACAACAAAAAAAAAAAAAAAAAAACAAATAAACACGAATCTGTGGTAAAGTTCATAACTTTCAGCCCTCCCCCTGGGGACTTCGGGGGATTAAGTCATCCTAAAAGACATAGTTATTATACTTTTCGACCATGCTGAACAAAATGGTTATCTCAAAATTTTGATCGGGTGACTCTGGGAAAAAAATAGCGTGGGAGGGGGCCTAGTTGCCCTCTATTTTTTGGTCACTTAAAAAGGGCACTAGAACTTTTAGTTTCCGTTCCAATGATCCCTCCCACGAAATTCTAGGGCTACTGGGTTAATACGATCCCCCCTGGGAAAAAAACAAACAAAAAAAAACAAAAAAACAAATAAACACACATCCGTGATCTTTCTTCTGGCAAAAAATGCAAAATTCCACATTTTTCTGGATAGGTGCTTGAAACCTCTACAGTAGGGTTTTCTTATACGCTGAATATGATGGTGAGATTTTCATTAAGGTTCTATTATCTTTAGAGGTTATTTCCTCCCTTTAGCGAAAATCTGCCAAACTTTCTCAGGCTGAGTAACTTTTGATGGGTAAGATTAAACTTGATGAAACTTATATATTTGAAATCAGCATTAAAATGTGATTCTTTTACCATTGAGCCGGGTCGCTCCTTACTTATAGTTCGTTACCACGAACTGTTTGATTAAATAAAAAAAACAGGTGTTTTCAACTGAAAGTAAGGAGCAAGATTAAAACTTAAAACGCACAGAAATTATTACACATATAAGTGGTGTTGCCTCCACCTCAACACCTCGCTCTTTACGCTTAAGTTTTTTATTACTTTTAAAAAAGCGTCTTCTTGTTCTAATTAAACGGCCCTTGTGTTTCAGGAGTCATTATTAAAAAATTGGGACAAAATTAAAACTCCCCAACCTTAAAGGGTTTGGGGAGGGGGAAACCTCTTTATATACGTTATCATTTCTGTTCGTTTCAAGTTTTAATGTTGCTCCTTAGTAGTGACCCCGCAGAGGTTCCTGTGACACCCATTCAGACTGCTCTTTTCTTCCATACTCCATAGGTTCAACGACTCAAGAAGAATGTTTAACGGCGAATTCCTCTTTTGGCGACCAGGTACCGCAATTTTCGATGAAATTTGTGTCCTGACAAGATTTACAGGATTTCAGTTTTACATTATATGATTACTTGGAATGTGGTCCGTATAATACACAAGTTTTAATAACAAGTGAAGTCCCTAACCCCTCGCACCTATGGTTCATAAAATAAGGAAAAACAAACTTCAACTAAAAATAAGGAGCAATTATAAAACTTAAAACGAATAAAAATTATTACTTATATGAGGGGGGTAGCCCGCTCCTCAACATTTCACTCTTCACGCTGCAGTTTTTCGGCACTTAAAAAAAAGTTACTTATTGTTCTAATTAAACGACCTTTACAGGACGATTATTTCACGATTATTTTAGGAGTCGTTTTTAAAGAATTTGGACAAAATTTAAACTTTAGCGTAAAGAGTGAGGTGTTGAGGAGGGGGCAACCCCCCGTATATAGATAATAATTTCTGTTCCTTTAAATTTTTGATGTTGCTCCTTACTTCCGGTTGAAAAAACTCGTTTTTTGTTTAATTTCTGACTTTGACTACTTTGATAATGCGTTGCTTTTTATAAACACTGAATCTAAAGTCATTAAATATTTTGGTGTTTGATAGCCAAGTTCAAAATTGTCGAAATTGTTCAAAAATATCCGTCCAACGCTTCGGTATTGCTCAACAGAACTGAATGCTGGGAGTTTATATATTAGTTTTTACAAGTAGGCAATTGTTTTGTGTATTTTTGTAATTACTTACTTTTTATTTTTATATATTTTACTTTAAATGACATATTTTTTTCGTTGCCTTTACAAAAATGTTTGTCTCTAAGCTTTATGAAATAAAGAAAAACAAAACAAGTTTTTTCAACTGAAAATAAGGAGCAATCTTAAGACTTAAAAGGAACAAAAATTATTACTTATATGAGAGGGGTTGTCCCCTCCTCAACTTTTCGCTCTTCGCGCTACAGTTTTTCGGCACTTAAAAATTTTTACTTATTGTTCTAATTAAACGACCGTTGTGTTTCAGAAGTCGTTTTTAAAGAATTCGGTCAAAATTTAAACTTTAGCGTAAAGAGCAAGGTGTTGAGTAGGGGGTAACCCCCATCATATACGTAATAATTTCTGTTCGTTTTAAGTTTTAATGTTGCTCCTTACTTTCAGTTGAAAAAAATCGTTTTTTGTTTAATTTCTGATCGTTTTTTAAATAACGCCAGGATACCTTGCTCCACCTCCACGGAAATTCCCCCTCCTCATAGAAATACCCTCTGGATAATTCAATTTTGGTTAAAATTTACCTCGTACAATTACCCTTAACATCTCCACACGTAAAATTGAACCGGTAAAGAGAAAGCAAGACATAAAAAGAAATTTCGTATAGGAATTCTGGCAAATTCACCCAGTGTAAAATTTTCTCTGAAAAGTTAACCCCCTGGAAACTTCCCTCTCCATGGAAAATTCTCCTAGCTGAAGTTTCGTCCTATCCTCTCACCCAAAAAATACATTCATACTTCCCAAAAAAATTAAATAATACGCAAACTTTATAACTTAAAAACCATTCCCCAGGGGCTTTAGGGGGGTCATTTATGTCCAAAGACATAGTTATTGGGCATTTCCACTATGCTGAGTAAAAATCCATCTCAAAATTTTAATCGGACGAATTTGGGAAAACCTTGACGTGGGAGGGAGCCTAGTTCCCTCCAATTTTTTGGTCACTTAAAAAGGGCACTAGAACTAGAATGAACCATCTCCTGACGTTCTAGGCCCACTGGGTCAACACGATAATTTCCTGGAAAAAAAGAACAACAAATAAACATGCATCCGTGATGTTTATTCTGGCAAAAATTACACAATTCCACATTTTTGCAGAAATGAGCTTGAAACCTCTAAGGTACGACTCATTGATACGCTGAATCTAATGATTTGTTTTTCATTAAAATTCTATGATTTCTAGGGGGTCTTTCCCCCTTTTTCGAAAATCAGACAAGTGTTTCAGGCTCGTA
The DNA here is from genome assembly GCF_049724085.1 of Artemia sp. Qi Xiang Cuo. NCBI lineage: Eukaryota > Metazoa > Arthropoda > Branchiopoda > Anostraca > Artemiidae > Artemia > Artemia sp. Qi Xiang Cuo. The sequence goes on along the minus strand of NC_142808.1, from coordinate 40,391,765 downwards.
CCTTTTGATGGATAAAGCTAAATTTAATGAAACTTATACATTTGAAATCAGCATAAAAATCCAATTTTTATGATATATCTATTGGTATCAAATTCCGTTTTTTAAAGTTTCGGCTACTATTCGGCTGGGTCGCTCTTTACTTACAGTTCGTAACCACGAACTGTATGATCATCCATCAAAATCCTAATAAAGATCATTGAAATATTGATGGTTTTTTCTGCGCTACCAAAAGTATTGTATTCATAAACCTTTACAGTTCCATGAAATGCAATTAAATAAATAGAAAAGGTTTTTCAACTTAAATAAGGAGCAAGTTTAACACTTAAAATAAATATAAATTACTCGGTATATATGGGGGACTGCCCCCTTCTCAACACATTGTTCATTAAAAAAAAGTTTTTTAGTGCTTTGAAAATCTTTTTTTTTCCAATTGCATATTTTCTTAAAAATTTGAAAAAAAGCTAAACTTAACAGTAACGAGTAGGGAGCTATGGAGCAGAAAGCCCAATTCATGCACAGAATATTCTGTTCAAATAGGCTGCAAATCTGTTCCTTGATTTCAGTTTAAAGGCTCTTGTTTTTATTTAATTTCTGATTATTTTCGGAATCATTCCCAGATATAACCAAGATATAATTTGAGGCACTGGTCCCTTATAACCCTGTTTAATTGCTTTTAAAATGTTTAAATCAATAATTGCATATTGACTAGTATCGTCTCACGTTTAAATTTGCAATTTCAATTTTGGTAAAAATTTGAATATACATAAGAAATTGGCGATGAATAGAAATTTCTGGTGAAAAGACTTATTAATATAACTACTAAAGAATTTCGGTTGGATGAAAAGGAGTATTATTGTTTGCATGGATGGAAATTAGGTGAGACTTTTGATTTTCTACATAACTGAGCCCATCACAACCTCTAAACTAAGATTTTGTTATCGATGAATACATTAAACACATTTGTTTAAATGCATTGACGTAGGCCTACTTCATATAAATAGAAAAAAAAATATTACCATTTAAAATTGTTGAAAACTAAGTTCCTTGCAGTATTTGCCACCCCAAAGAAATTTCCTGGCGGGGCTACTAATGATCTGCCTTGCCTTTTCCACCTATGTGCTTTTAGGCATGGGAATGTAACATTTTAGCTGTACAGAGAAACATTTTGATTAATTCCTATTCCCCCCTATCTCCTTCAAAATTTATCTGAAGCCTCAGGAAGAGTAAGCAGTTTGGCCATTAAAATGTACTTTTGTAGGAATCTACCCTACCCCCACCTAAACAACGACTTACCCCTTCATTATAGCTGATACGCATTTACAGATCACCAATGTAGCCTAATTTCATTATAAATAAAGCGAATCAACTTGGTTGAATCCAGTCCTGCCACCGTTTGGCATTACTAAAATATAATTATTGATACTTTTAAATCAATTAGCTTCATATAATTTTATCTTGATTGCAAATTCGTTCTCTTATGGGTAAAGTCGCAGTTTGGTGCCCTAAACCACCTAAACTGTCACCCAACCACCATCACTATTTTGGCGTCTGCCCCACTGGAAAATTTTCTACCGGTGCCCTTGAATTGGTTCTATTCTGGATCAACTTAATTATAGTTTGTAAATACGGATGCAAGATTTTGTATTTCGAGCAATGTGCGTCAATAAGGTGAAAGGGGTGTCAATTGCCCTTTGCTTGATTTTTCACTATTCTCCTCTCATTATATTTTGAGAAATACATCTTTTTTTTGGCATTTTCAGTGAAATAGAGGAAAAAAAATTGTCCACTCCTGGATATTGAAAAGTACGTTTTGGCCCCTTAAAATTTTCGTGAACCCCTGTTTGAAGCTAAAAATCCATAAGAAATATCTTATTTTATCATTATCATTAAAAATACCTTTTATTTTTTTAGGTTTATCCTGGTGAAACTAACACAGAAAAGAGCTCTGCCTTCCATAAAAAACTTCAGAATATGTCTATTTATCTCAAAATACAATTTATCGCCAACGCAGCTAAAACAAAGATCCTTTCCCATGAATACTGGTATTAATTAAATAAAGGTAACATAGCTTTTATTTCAGGCTCATTTATGTGGAAGATGTCGGAAAACATGTCGTTTCCTAGAGCATCTCATACCATCTACTTTATGAATAAAGGAAAATTACTTCGTGGGGTTGATTTTGATTTCTAAGCAAGATAAACTGCTCAGTGAATGAAGATTTCTTTTGTATTATTATATTTTCATTGTTTACTTACAGTATATTTCACTTCCCCTCTTTTAGTAGTCTAATGGATCCTTTTTATAAGCAAATCTTATCCTTCTGTAAGAGGAAACTGAAAATACAAGGAAAAGAAAAAGCTTTGTTAGAAGCGTTGAAAACTCCATGATGGCAAAGCAAGCCAGATATTTGAGCTTCTCCTTTTTCTTAGTTCCGAATATGCTAGTTTTATCAAAAAGGATGTATGAGATACAAATCAAGCAGTTCTTGGTAACGAACTGTAAGTAAGGAGTGACCCGGCTCAATGCTAACCGAAACTCTAACAAACGGGATACCAACAGATACATCAAAAGAATCAGATTTTAATGCTGATTTCAAATATATAGCCTAAGTTTAATCAAGTTTAGTCCTATCAATCAAAAGTTTCACGCCTCAGAAAATTTGGCTAATTTTCGAAAAAAGAGGGAAAGTCCCCTCTCAAATTTCTAGAACCTTAATGAAAATCGCACCATCATATTCAGCGTATCAGAAAACCCTACTGTAGAAGTTTCTATCTACAAAAATGTGGAATTTTGCATTTTTTGCCAGAAGAAAGATCACGGATGCGTGTTTATTTGTCTTTTTTTTTCCAGGGGTGGTCGTATCGACCCAGTAGTCCTAGATTATCAAGGGATGGCTCATTGCAACCAAAATTAAAAGTTCTAGTGTTCTTTTTAAGTAACCAAAAATATGAAGGGCTCGCCGGATTTCCCGGCTTTATTAAAAAACAAAAGATCAGAAATTAAATTAAAAAAAAATAAGTTTTTCAACTGAAAGTAAGGAGCAACATAACAACTTAAAACGAACAGAAAATATTACGTATATGATGGGATTCACCCCCTAGTCAATACATCGCTGTTTAAGCCAAAGATTTTTTAGTACTTTCATAAGAGCTATTTATTCTAATTAACGGCTTTTGTGATTAAGGGGTAATTTTTAAAGAATTGGAACAAAATTCGAACTTTTGCTTAGAGAGCAAGGTATTGACTAAGGGACGAACCCCCTAATATACGTATTAACAATATATGAATATAGAAGTTCTTTACGTAAGTTAATTCGTAAGTTACGTATATTTATTGCTAATAAAAACGTTCGTAAACAAAATTAAACAAGTTTCGAGAAAGCCATTTAACCAAATAAAAGTAAAATTAGTATGAACATTTTGTAGTAATTATTCTTGTACGGTGAGCCAAAATCAAAACCTGCATTAATTCAAAAACGTTCAAAAATTAAATAAAAAAAACGAGTTTTTTTAACTGAAAGTAAGGAACGACTCTAAAACTTAAAACGAACAGATATTATTCCGTATATGAAAGGGGCTGTCTCCTCCTCAACGCTCGCTCTTTACGCAAAAGTTTAACTTTCTCACAACTCAATTTTGTTTAAACAATAAAAAACTTTAGCGTAAAGAGCGAGGCGTTGAGGAGGGGACAGCCCCTTTCATATACGGAACAATTTCTATTCGTTTTAAGTTTTAACGTCGTTCCTTACTTTCAGTTAAAAAAAACTTGTTTTTTTTTTATTACATCTAAGAGTAGATACTGCGTTATTCACGTTATTCAACATATTGGGGCTTCCCGCCACCTTTTTGGGTGTGCGCCTGCGCCACATAGTTTTGATAAGTTTTTCCCTCCATGCTCCCTCTTGTATAAAGTGACACAAACTTGTTTACATTGTCAATATCTTTCACGGCACCATAATGACAAACAATTTTTATATAATGTTTTTTTCCCAAAATTATGTATGAAGTAAAAAGTAATAAATACGCAAAAATCTTTCAGCTTTAAAAGTAAGGAGTAGTTAAGTTTTTATTGAAATCGTTGTCGTAAAAAACTTGAAAAATGGCTCATTCGATTGGAAATTCCAAGGTCTAGTGCCCTTTTTAAAAGTCGAAAGTGATTTGTGGGCCACAAACAGATCCAATCAAAATTTTTAGACAGCCATTTTGTTCAGCGTAGTTGATTTCCAGATAGAAATTATGTTTTTGAGGAGGGCACTCCCCCACAGCCCTCAACGCAAGAATTTTAAGTTATACCCTGGGGGCATATAAGGTTTCTATAGAACGCGCTGTCTTAGAATCTTCAAAAAGGGCTCATTCGATTGGAAATTGAAATGGCTAGTGCCCTTTTTAATAGTCGAAAGTGATTGGAAGGCAACTAACACCCCTTCCACGCCCACGATTTCCCCAAACACATCCAATCAAAATTTTGAGATAGCCATTTTGTTCCACGCAGTTTAAAGTTCAGGAGATTATACCTTGGAGCAGGATACTAAACCCCACAGTCTTTAGGGCAAGGGTTATAAGTTATGCCATGGTGACATATAAGGTTTTTATTGAAATCTTTGTCGTAGAGACTTGAAAAAAAGCTCATTTGATTGGAAATTCAAAGGGCCAGTGCCCTTTTTAATAGTCAAAAGTGATTTGAGGGTAACTAATCCCCCTCTCACGCCCACCTTTCCACCAAACACATCCAATCAAAATTTTAGATAGCCATTTTATTAAACGTAGTTGAAAGTTTTGGAAATTAGGTCTTTAAGGATGACAACCCCTACCCCCCACAGCCCTCAGGGCAAGGGTTGTAAGTTATGCCCAGGGGGCATATAAGGTTTTTATTGAAAGTGTTGTCGTAGAAACTTCAAAAGGGCTCATTCAATTGGAAATTTAAAGGGCTAGTGCCTTTTTAATAGTAGAAAGTGATTGGAGAGAAACTAATACCCCTCTCACGCCCACCATTTAAAGCACATCCAATCAAAATTTGAGATATCCATTTTGTTCAACGTAGTTGAAAGGTTCTGGAAATTAGGTCTTAGAGGATGATAACCATCCTAACAGCCCTTAGGGTAAGGGTTGTAAATTATGCCCTGGGGGCATATAAGGTGTTTATAGAAAGCGTTGTCGTTTCAAAGAGGGCTCATTCGATTGGAAATCGGAAGAACTAGTGTCCTTTTTGATAGTCGAAAGTAATTGGAAGGCTTGACATTATGATATGCAGCGCAATCGCGCTGCCTAAGTAAAGAACGATGTTGGCACAATGTATTTTTTTCCATACCAGGGCACTTCGTATCGAAGGAGTTGTCGTAGAAACTTCGAAAAGGTCTCATTCTACTGGAAATTGGAATGTCTAATGCCCTCTCAATTAGTCGAAAGTGATTGAAAGGCAGCTAACACCCCTTCTACGCCCACCATTTCCCCAAACACATCAAATCAAAATTGTGAGATAACCATGTTGTTCAGCGTAGTTTATTTTCAAATAGAAATTAGGTTTTTGAGGAAGACAATCCCCCACAGCCCTTAGAGCAAGGGTTGTAAGTTATGTCCTGTGGGGCATATAAGGTTTTCATAGTTAGCGCAATTGCGCTGCCTAAGTAAAGAACGATGTAGGCACAATGTATTTTTTTTTTCGTGGTCTTAGACCAGGGCACTTCGTATCGAAGGAGTTGTCGTAGAAATTTCGAAAATGGCTCATTATATTGGAAATTGGAGTGGCTAGGGCCCTTTTTAATAGTCGAAAGTGATTGGAAGGCAGCTAACACCCCTTCCACGCCCATCATTTCCCCAAACACATCCAATCAAAATTTTGAGATATCCATGTTGTTCAGCTTAGTTGATTTTCAAATAGAAATTATGTTTTTGAGGAGGACACTCCCCAACAGCCCTCAGGGTCAGGGTTGTAAGTTATGCACTGGGGGCATATAGGGTTTTCATAGGCAGCGCAATCGCGCTGCATAAGTAAAGAACGATGTGGGCACAATGTATTATCTTCTTTTTTTGTGGTCTTAGACCAGGGCACTTCGTATCAAAGGAGTTGTCGTAGAAACTTCGAAAAGAACTCATTCGACTGGAAATTGGAGTGGTTAGTGCCCATTTCAATAGTCAAAAGTAATTGGAAGGAACTATCCCTCCCCCCCTATGCCCATCATTCCCCAAAACACATCCAATCAAAATTTTGAGATAGCCATTTTGTTCAGCGTAGTTGATTTCAAGATAGAAATTATGTTTTTGAGGAGGACACTCCCCCACAACCCTTGGGGCAAGGGTTTTAAGTTATTCCCTGGGGGCATATAAGAACGATGTTGGCACAATGTATTATTCATTATTTTTTTTCCTTTGGAGCAGGGCACTTCGTATCGAAGAAGTTGTCGTAGAAACCTCGAAAAGGGCTCATTCAATTGGAAATTGGAGTGACTTGTTCCCTTTTTAATAGTCAAAATTGATTGGAAGGTGACTAAGACCCCTTCCACGCCCACCATTTCACGAAACACATCCAATCAAAATTTTGAGATAGCCATTGTTCAGCGTAGTTGATTTCGACACAGAAATTATGTTTTTGAGGAGGACACTCCCCCACATCCCTCAGGGCAAGGGTAGCAAGTTATTTTCTGGGGGCATGTAAGGTGTTTATAGAAGGCGTTGTCATAGAAATTTCAAAAAAGGCTCATTCGATAGGAAATTCAAAGGGCTAGTGCCCTTTTTAATAGTCGGAAGTGATTGGAAGGCAATTAACCCCCCTCTCACGCCCACCTTTTCCCAGACACATCCAATCAAAATTTTGAGATAGTCATTTTATTAAAAGTAGTTTAAATTTCCGGAAATCATGTCTTTAAGGATGACAACCCCCTCAGAGCCCTCAGGTAAAGGGTATACCCTTGGGCATATAAGGTTTTATAGTAAGCATTGTCGTAGAAACTTCAAAAAGGGCTCATTCGATTGGAAAGTGAAAGGGCTAGTGCCCTTTTTAATAGTCGGAAGTGATTGGAAGGCAACTAACACCCCTTTCACGCCCACCATTTCCCCAAACACATCCAATAAAAATTTTGAGATTGCCATTTTATTCCACGCAATTCAAAGTTCAGGAAATTATACCTTTGAGCAGGACACTCCCCCCACAGTCTTCAGGGCAAGTGTTATAAGTTATGCCCCTAGGGGAATATAAGGTTTTTACTGAAATCTTTGTCGTAGAAACTTGAAAAAAAGCTCATTCGATTGGAAGTTCAAAGGGCAAGTGCCCTTTTTAATAGTTGAAAGTGATTTGAGTGCAACTAACCCCCTCTCACGCCCCCCTCTTCCCCAAACACATCCAATCAAAATTTTTAGATAGCCATTTTATTCAACGTAGTTGAAAGTTTCGGAAATTAGGTCTTTAAGGATGACAACCCATCCCCACCACAACCCTCAGGGCAAGGGTTATAAGTTATGCCCTGGGGACATAGAAGGTTTTTATTGAAAGCGTTATCGTAGAAACTTGAAAAGGGTTTATTCACTTGGAAATTGAAAGGGCCAATGCCTTTTTTAATGGTTGAAAGTGATTAGAGAGCGACTAACGCCCCTGTCACGCCCACCATTTTCCCAAACACATCCAATCAAAATTTTGAGGTATCCATTTTTTTTCAACGTAGTTGAAAGCTCTGGAAGTTAGGTCTTTTAGGATAAAAACCCCTTAGAGCCCTCAGTGCAAGGGTTGTAAGCTATGTCCTGGGTGGATATAAGGTTTATATAGAAAGTTTTTGCATAAGTTTTAAAAAGACCTTATTTGATTGGAAAATGAAATTGCCCTTTTTAATAGTCAAAAGTGAGTGGAGAGTAATTAACCCCCTCTCACACCCACCATTTCCCCAAAAACATTTAATCAAAGTTTAGAGATAGCCATTTTGTTCAGCGTAGTTGAAAGTTCTGGAAATTATGTATTTAAGGATGACAAACCCCCCGTAAAACTTCAAAAGATGCTCATTTAATTGGAAATTGAGAGGGCTAGTGCCCTTTTTAATAGTCGAAAGTGATTGAATGGTAACTAACCCCCTCTCACGCCCACTATTCCTGCAAACACATCCAATAAAAATTTTCAGATAGCAAAAATTAACATAAGTTGGGCTCAAAACCCCTATGCCTTCCCAAGGCCTGAAGAAAATTTGCACTTTACTGAAAAAAATACAAATGAATGTACATTGTCAGTTTATATACATATACTGATATTTAGTAATCAAAATGTTAATATTATTTGATCTATTAAAGTTATAAAACTAAAAACATTTATATTTTTTCCAATAAAGTGTAAATTTTTTTCTGGCCTTGGGAAGGCATAGGGGTTTTGAGCCCAACTTATGTAAATTTCTGCTCGTTTGAGTTCGACTTAATTATTTCTTTTAATTTTTTTTTCGTTTTGGTTTTCATTTATTTATCGATGTTGATTTGTGGTAGTTTCACGCTTGGTAGACTATTTGATTTTATTTTTGCTCATTTTTTGTTTAATGAAGTTTTTTACTTTTCTTTGAAAAACTTATTTGTGGAAAAAGTTTTTCAATTAATTAAAGATAAAAGGTCCAAAAACCAATTTGATCTTTTAAATATCCGATTTATTTATTTTTATTCTATAAAAACTACTCTATCTAAGGTATCTCTCATCTATCTCTGCTCATTTTAAATTTAACAATTTGACATGGCTATTATTATTTAAGTATAGGAAAATTACTGATATTCTATCTCTTCATTTAACTTGTAGTACGGCTTCAACTCTCTTGTCGCAATCAATAAAATCTTTAACAGCATTGTAAATGAGGGTCTTATTTACGAAGAAATAAAAGAAGCTGAAATACAAGCAACTCCAAAGAGGCACAGATGCTTTGAAAAAGAGAGCACGTATGTCATTTCTGTGAGAAATCACATTTAATTATATTGTTGCAAATATATTTTGTTACAGCATTTTTTTTTTTTTTTGAAACATTCTTGTTAAAGTTCCTTTCTTTAGGGAATAACAAATGAATTGGCTAATTTGATAAAATTCCCTGATCTTCTACATTCTCAGTCTTCAAACTTTTATTTGATTCGCTTTTAATCTACCTTTTCCAATGAAAGGCTAAGTAAACAAACACTTTAAACGATTCATGAGATAAGAGAGATAAACGATTCCTTATACAATAGAGATATATTATTTTATTCTTCTTTGATTTAGAATTCAACTCGTTTTTATATGTTTTTTTTAGTTACTTACTTTTATAAGGCATGCCGAGGATGCCTTGTTTTAAGTAGTAAGTATCTATTGAATTCTAGCCGATTATGTTCCCTCCTATGTTATTTGCTTGGCCTATGTTCCTTCCATGC
>NC_142808.1:40305712-40381912 GCF_049724085.1 Artemia sp. Qi Xiang Cuo | reverse complement strand
AGAAAACCATAAACCACGTGGTTCTATGCCCATATATAGAGTCCTATCAGGACATCCTGAGGCATCTCTACTGGGGTTAATTTTAAATAAAACGGGGAGGTGTTTTTCCTGCATTATTTGAAAAACGACATTAGATTAAATTAAAAATTAAGTTTTTTTCAACTAGAAAGTAAGGAGAAACACTAAAACTTAAAAAGAAATTATTCCATATATGAGGGGCTTCCCCACGTCAATATTTTTCTCTTTACGCTAATGTTCGACTCTTTCCCGATTTCTGAAGAACGATTCAGGGCACACAAGGGCCTTTTAATTTGAATAGAAAACTTTTTAAAGTACTAAAAACTTCAGCGTAAAGTGTGAAATAATGAGAAGGAGGCAGCCCCCTCTTATTTGGAATAATTTCTCTTAATTTTCATTTTTAATGCTGTCCCTTACTTTCAGTTTAAGAACTTGTCTTTTATTATATGCCATCAGGGCTAGTAGAAATAATAGCTAAAATATATTGAATCAGTTTCAAATGATGACTTTTCCTCAATTGATAATTTTTTTTTTTTTTTTTAGTTAAAACTCGTTTTGGAATTTTCAGATATAATGAGCTGAAGTTTGATCTTTACAAGATTGCATCTGACGCTTTAAGATAGTATTGCCAGTGGCAGATCCAGGGGGCGAGGGGAGCGTGTGCCCCCCCCCCTAGCGTAGTCTAAAGTAGTGTAATTTACTTAAATAACTCAAGGTTGCGTAATTAAACTTAGCTCCTAACGCAAGTTTATCGAATCAACCTATTTTGCGCCCCCCCCCCCTAAAAAATCTTGGATACGCCCCTGGGTATTGCACTCATTGAACATGTAACATAGAACAACAGGTTTGTTCAAGAACTGGTAAAAAAAATTAGGTCATTAGTTTTCTTCTCTGACGTATGCTTAAGGAATTATGTAAATTAAGGAATTAAGCTGAAAGATATACGTTACAAAAATAAACAAGTGGGGCACAATTTTTAAAACAAAAATGTTGGACAGTAATATTTCTCTTTCTTTTTTATTACACACTAATATAATTTTGTGTATTTATTTTTTGAATCAAATATTTACAGTATAAATAACAACACAATACTCTTCTGGGCTGCCTAAGGTCCAGCGGAAGTAAGAAGTTTCTTTTGAATATAAGTAGGGAGGACGCTAGTACTCGTGACGGGACTCCATATATGGGCATAGACTCCCTAGGGAGAACACATGTGCTGTCAGTCCGGACCCCACACCATATATGAGCATGTTTTTATGGTTTTTGTCACTGAGAATGAAAAAAGAGGATTTTTCTCACTTTGATGGATGTTTCTTGGATGTCAACAACAATTGAAGGATGTTTCACGGTTGTCAACAGCCATTTATGCATGTTTTATGGTTTTTCTCACTGAGGATGAAAAAACATGATTTTTCTCACTTTGATGGATGTTTCTTGGATGTCAACAACAATTGATGGATGTTTCTTGGATGTCAACAGCAATTTATGGATGTTTTTATGGTTTTTGTCACTGAGAATGAAAAAACAGGATTTTTCTCACTTTGATGGATGTTTCTTGGATGGTTAATGACTACAAGGGGGAGTCCATATATGGGCATAGAGTCCCTAGGGAGAACACCTGTGCTGTCAGTCCGACGGGGCACCATATATGGGCATGGAATCCCCAGGGAGAACACGTTTCCGAGAAATTGGTGTTCGTCCAGGAGATTTGTCTCCGGAGCGAAGTTTTTTAATTTTTTATGGATAATTTCAAGGTTGATCGATTTGTTGGTGTTCGTCCAGGATAATTGTCTCTGGGTGAAGTTTATTAATGTCTGACGGATGATGTCAAGGTCGATTGATTTGTTGGTGTTCATCCAGGAGAATTGTCTCTGGGAGAAGTTTATTAATGTCTGACGGATGGTGTCAAGGTCGATTGATTTGTTGGTGTTCATCCAGGAGAATTGTCTCCGGGCGAATGTTTTGATCTTAGAGATGAAGAGATTAACGCGGGAAAGAGTTTCCTAGGAATTTCAAATACGACAGCGCAGGGATGCCAAAACAAAAGGAACACGCATAAATTACGTTTAGGGAATTATTTTGGCAAAAGCATTTTAGACATTTTAGGGAATTATTTTGGCGAAAGAGTTTGAGTCGTTTTAGAAGATGATTTAAGCGGAACCGTTTGAGGTATTTTAAAAGATGATTTTAGAAGATGATTTAGAAGATGATTTGATGATGAAACTCTGTGGTCTTATAATACACAAGTTCCATTTGAACAGTGTTGTGAGGTCCCCTACCATAACAACCCCCCTACCCCAACCCCAAAGGCCCCCGAACCCCTACCCCAACCCCAAAGGAACCCCCGGGCCCCCAAAGGCCCCCGGGCCCCTTAATGACCCCCGAACCCCCAAAGACCCCCGGAACCCCAAAGCCCCCCTTCCCTCTCCTTCCCCTTCCCCTCACCCCCCCCCCCCCCATTTTTTAAAAATAATTTTTGAATTTTTTTAACATGGCATTTTTTTCAACTTTTTTACGTATCTTAAAATGACATGAAATATGCCTACGGCTCTACCAATCGTACTCTATGCTGGTTCATAGACACGACGCGGCTTTCCTACTGGTACTCTGTGGCAGGTTATAGACACTACCTAGTATAGTGCATGCCTTAAATCTGTATTTTTTACGCAGTGGAAGGATAAACACACAATTCATATCTGTAAAAAAGTGAAGATGAATTATTTGACGAAAGTATGTGCAAATGATAAAATAATCGTTGTGTTGAATGCTGACATGGAGAAATACCTGAACTATGAAACGAGTGCCAGTGGTAACACTATTGGAAATGTATGCATGCGTTGTCATGACATCGAGAAGGTAGATTTCTTTGGAGTACCCAAGAATTTAAATCGTGCAAACGGTGGATATGCGAGAGTAAAATTACCAGAGAAATTAGTGCTCAAAGAGAATGCAAACATAAAAATAATTGTCGATGATCGGGGACAACTCCTTGCTACTGTTGCTGGTAACACATTACCTTTTGATACATCCTATCAACATCTTTTTGGTATTAGCATTTTAAAGAGGACAAGAAGAAGACAATCATACTCCTGCACTAATATCCTTAATCATATCTTGTCAATGTGCCAAAACTGCTATCTATGTAAAGATAATGTGTCAATAGACAGTGAAATCGCATGCAGAATAAAAAGGACATTAGCAGACAATATCATCAATGAATATAAAGATGAATTGACGGAAAGTGAAGCGCATTGTACTAATAATGTATAATAATGTATTTAACTTATTTTTATATTAATATTCTACATGTCGTTATTTCATTAAAAATATCTTATGCATTATTTTGTTAAGTGTTCATTATTTTTAGGGATATGCTAGAACGTCAGTAAATAATTCCTTTGTTTTTTTTTGTTAAAAACGATTGGCTGAAAAAAAAGCGGAACTTTTAAAATCACAACAACTGAAGGTCAGTAAACAATTCCTTTTTTTGTTAAACAAGATCGGCTGAAACAAAAGCGGAACTTTTAAAATCACAAAAAATGAAGGTCAGTAAATAATTCCTTTTTTTTTTTTTTGTTAAACACGACTGGCTGAAATAAAAGCGGAACTCTTAAAATCACAACAATTGAAGGTTAGTAAACTATTCCTTTGTTTTTTTTTTAAACACAATTGGCTGAAACAAAAGCGGAACTCATATAATCACAACAACTGAAGGTCAGTAAATAATTCCTTTTGTTTCTTTTGTTAAAAACGATTGTCTGAAAAAAAAGCGGAACTCTTAAAATCACAACAACTGAAGGTCAGTAAATAATTCCTTTGTTTTTTGTTAAACACGATTGGCTGAAACAAAAGCGGAACTTTTAAAATCAAAACAAATGAAGGTCAGTAAATAATTCCTTTTTTTTTTTTTGTTAAACACGATTGGTTGAAATAAAAGCGGAACTCTTAAAATCACAACAACTGAAGGTCAGTAAATAATTCCTGTTGTTTTTTTGTTAAATACGATTGGCTGAAACAAAAGCGGAACTTTTAAAATCACAACAACTGAAGGTCAGTAAATAATTCCTTCGTTTTTTTTGTTAAACACGATTGGCTGAAATAAAACCGGAACTTTTAAAATCACAACAACTGAAGGTCAGTAAATAATTCCTTTGTTTTTTTGTTAAACACGATTGGCTGAAACAAAAGCGGAACTTTTAAAATCATAACAACTGAAGGTCAGTAAATAATTCCTTTTTTTTTTTAAAAACGATTGGCTGAAATAAAAGCGTAACTCTTAAAACCACAACAACTGAAGGTCAGTAAATAATTCCATTATTTTTTTTTGTTAAACACGATTGGCTGAAATAAAAGCAAAACTCTTAAAATCACAACAACTGAAGGTCAGTAAATAATTCCTTTTGTTTTTTTGTTAAACACGATTTTCTGAAACAAAAGCGGAACCCTTAAAATTAAAACAACTGAAGGTAAGTAAATAATTCCTTTTTTTTGTTAAACACGAGCGGCTGAAACAAAAGTGTAACTTTTAAAATCACAACAACTAAAGGTCAGTAAATAATTCCTTTGTTTTTTTTGTTAAACACGATTTATATATTCTCTGAGGCCAACCTGACTCTTATACATGATAATGGTAATAAGCTTACCTAAGCTATGGATGTCAGGTATTGTGTTAACTTGGAACGATAATTTCGACAGGACCTGTGCCTGTCATCATCAGGTTCAAATTCAAGACTCTTGCCAGAATATAAAATCACTAAATAAAATAAAACCAAAATCACTGAACAACACTAATAATAAGTCGAACCTGGAATTATTGTTGTAATATGGCTCGGATTTTGGTAGAGGCATTGATGGCCGCTATCCTAGTAGATCTCAAAAAGGTTGGGTCTTTAGAAGTAGGGTGGAGTTTTTTGCGAGTTCTTAGCCCCTGGGTAATGGGTTCCCAAATTTCACTGATGCAGAACTCTCCATTGTCTTTATTAATGGCTGGTTTGTTTTTAGAAATTTCCAGAGCTTCTCTGATTTTCTGCTTTAAGAGTTGTGGAACAATAGCAATAAGTTGAGCCTGGTCAAAATCAACGGAGTGAGAAGGGTTTTCAAAAATATTTTTTTACCCTTCTCACTCCGTTGATTTTGACCAGGCTCAACTTATTGCTATTGTTCCACAACTCTTAAAGCAGAAAATCAGAGAAGCTCTGGAAATTTCTAAAAACAAACCAGCCATTAATAAAGACAATGGAGAGTTCCGCATCAGTGAAATTTGGGAACCCATTACCCATAGGCTAAGAACTCGCAAAAAACTCCACCCTACTTCTAAAGACCCAACCTTTTTGATATCTACTAGGATAGCGGCCATCAACGCCTCTATCAAAACCCGGGCCATATTACAACAATAGTTCCAGGTTCGACTTATTATTAGTGTTGTTCAGTGATTTTAGTTTTATTTTATTTAGTGATTTTATATTCTGGCAAGAGTCTTGAATTTGAACCTGATGATGACAGGCACAGGTCCTGTCGAAATTATCGTTCCAAGTTAACACAATACCTGACATCCATAGCTTAGGTAAGCTTATTACCATTATCATTTAAACACGATTGCCTGAAAAAAAATCGGAACTTTTAAAATCACAACTTAAGTTTAGTAAATAATTCCTTTTGTTTTTTTGTTAAACACGATTGGCTGAGACAAAAGCGGAACTTTTAAAATCACATCAACTGAAGGTCAGTACATAATTCATTTGTTTTTTTGTCTTAAACACGATTGGATGAAATAAAAGTGTAGCTCTTTAAATCACAACAACTAAAGGTCAGTAAATAATTTCTTTTGTTTTTTTTGTTAAACACGATTGGCTGAAATAAAAGCGGAACTTTTAAATTCACAACTGAAGGTTAGTAAATAATCCCTTTTTTTTGTTAAACACGATTGGCTGAAATAAAAGCGGAACTCTCAAATTCACAACAACTGAAGGTCAGTAAATAATTCCTTTGTTTTTTGTTAAACACGATTGGCTGAAATAAAAGTGGAACTTTTAAAATCACAACAACTGAAGGTCAGTAAATAATTCCTTTGTTTTTTTGTTATAAACGATTGGCATAAATAAAAGTGGAACTTTTAGAATCACAACTGAAAATCCTTAATTTATTCCTTTGTTTTTTTTTGTTAAACACGTTTAGCTTAAATGAAAGTGTAAATCATAAAATCACAACTGAAGGTCAGCAAAATATTCCTTTGTTTTTTTTTTGTTAAACAATATTGGCTGAGGTAAAAGCAAAACTTTTAAGATAACAACAACTGAAGGTCAGTAAATTATTCCTTTGTTTTTTTTTAGTTAAACACGATTGGTTGAAATAAAAGCGGAACTCTTAAAATCACAACAACTGAAGGTCAGTAAATAATTACTTTTGTTTTTTTGTTATACACGATTGGCTGAAATAAAAGCGGAACTTTTTAAAATCACAACAACTGAAGGTCAGTAAATAATTCCTTTGTTTTTTTTGTTAAATACTATTGGCTTAAACAAAAGTGTAACTCTTAAAATCACAAAAGATGATGTTCATCAAATAATTCCTTTGTTTTTTTTTTGTTAACCACGATTCGATGAAATAAAAGCGGAACTTTTAAAATCACAACAACTGAAGGTCAGTAAATGATTCCTTTGTTTTTTTTGTTAGCACGATTGGCTGAAACAAAAGCGGAACTTTTAAAATGTTCCGCTTTTGTTGCCCATATATTGTGCCCCGTCGGACTGACAGCACAGGTGTTCTCCCTAGGGACTCTATGCCCACATATGGACTCCCCCTTGTAGTTATTAACCATCCATGAAACATCCATCAAAGTGAGAAAAATCCTGTTTTTTCATTCTCAGTGACAAAAACCATAAAAACATCCATAAATTGCTGTTGACATCCAAGAAACATCCATCAATTGTTGTTGACATCCAAAAAACATCCATCAAAGTGAGAAAAACAATGTTTTTTCATCCTCAGTGAGAAAAACCATAAAACATGCATAAATTGCTGTTGACAACCATGAAACATCCTACAATTGTTGTTGACATCCAAGAAACATCCATCAAAGTGAGAAAAATGCTTTTTTTTCATTCTCAGTAACAAAAACCATAAAAACATGCTCATATATGGTGTGGGGTCCGGACTGAGAGCGCAGGTGTTCTCCCTAGGGACTCTATGCCCATATATGAAGTCCCGTCACGAGTACTAGGGTCCTCCCTACTAATATACAGTTGACGTAATGAATCACGCAATCCTTTCCCGTAAAATACTCGAATCGTTTTATTGTGAAACATCCTTATCTGCTCAACCACGTATGATAATGCTCCAAGCGACACGGAAGAGCAGTAGAGAATATAGGGGTTGAATCATTAGGAAATTAAGTGATCTGTGAATATGGTGTGGTATATAATGTCTCAGTTTTCTCAGGATACCTAGGTTCCATATAAGTACCCTGGATACCCTTTCAACATGTTTTTTAAAGCTAAAGGTTTCATCGACGAATATTCCAAAAATATCAGGGATCCAAAACGTTTTATGTATCCTTTAGAATAAGTGACACCCTTGATCCAATGATAGTACGTCCACGCGAGAATATGGCAAAATTACTCTTAATAGGATTGAACTGTAGTTTTTTAACCCACATCCAGGGTGATATTTCATCAAGAGATTTTTTGCATTTCTGAATCCAAAGAGTTTTGTTTTTGGCCAGATACAAATGCGATGAGTCTTCTACGAACATATAAACCGTGGCATCTTTATCTCCCCCCAAGAATCACAGATTTTGTGGATCCACTTATCGATCAACAAAGGTCATAAGCAAAAATCATTTCTTTTTCTACAATCGAGATATACCATCGGCATTCCCATTTTCTCTACCTGGTCTGGTTTTTATTTCAAACGCATATTCTTGCAGACATAAGGCCCACTATGCCAGGCAAGGTGTAATAATCTGTTGCGATTGTACATTTTGTTCCATATAGATAATAGTCAAGTTTTTTAACCGCATATACTATTGCTAGACATTCAATTTTCAATAGTGATGTAATTGATTTCTGCTTTCGTTAGTTTTCTTAGATAAATATGGTTGAGTGTTCCCCGTCGTTGAATTTTTGGGATAACAACGCCTCAAGCCCATAATTTGAGATGTCTGTCTGCAGTACAAAATGTAATAAAAAAAATTAAGGTTCTGTAGCATATTTTTTCTACAGAGGGCTTTTTTTAATGAATCAAATACCTGTTGTTCGTTTCTATTCATTTTTATGGGTTCTAGGAACCCCTCTTCTGTCAAATCTGTAAGTGGTTTCGCTATCATCGTAAAATTGGGTATGAATCTTTGATAATATCCCACCAGTAATAGAAACGACCCAATTTTTTTCTTTGTGGTCGGAGCCATCGCGTTTGTAATTGCTTCCGCTTTTTCTTTTAGTAGCTTAAACGGTTCTTTTCCCCAATTTCGTGATTGAAGTAATTCGTTTGTGTTTGTACCCACTTACATTTCTCCACATTCAGCGTTAATCCTGTATTTCCGAGTCTTGTTAAGACTTATTCTAAGTGTCGAATAAGTTCATCAAATGTTTTTGAGAACACTATTGTATAGTCTAAATATGCTCTCAGTAGTGTCTATATAGGGAATATGAATTGCACAAGGAATTGCACAAGAATATGCTCAAAAGTGTAATTGATTCTAAACTTACATGAAAATATACATTGGATTTCAGAAAAAAGTAGTCTAACCGGTAAGTTAAGTTACCAAGGACAGTAATCTATTAATATGAACGATACATGAGTTACTAGACGGTTTTCTAAGGCAACACCCATGTTTTGGAACTAGGAGCGAGATTGTGTAATGCAATCAGACTGGTTTTATTTCACAGGTTAATTAATAGAATAAATAAGGTTTTTGAAAAGGGCAATTACTTCTAAGTTTAATACCCAAAGAAAACATCCGATGGTTAAGAAAGCGTAACGGGTAATTAAAGAATGAGGAACGGGATGCTATAGTTAGAATGGTTTTAAGTTGAAAATTGTGACGTAAAAATAACTCTATTTGCAAATTTTTTGTGAAAAGGTATTTGCGAAAAGGTATTGCGTTGGTTAAGAATGCCTCACGGGTAATTAAAGAATGAGGAATGGGATGCTTGCATCAACAATACAAAGAATATGCTCAGATACGTAATAGATTTGACGCCTACAAGACACATTGGTAAAAGGTGTTCAATAGCTTAATTGGTGTTTAATCATTTTGCATTAAAATAGAGTCTACCGAGGGCTTGTTAACTCAGGCAATTTGTTATAAATTTGGGGTGACATAAATCTATGAAAATGGTCAATGATGATAGAATGACATGGCGAGTTGACCTAGTTCTACCTCTCCAGATTTTTAATTCCTGGATACGGCCTTGCTATCTAATTTAGTTTTTAAGTATTGTAATGTTTTTAAATGTTGGCTATTTAAAAACAAAAATTTCGGGGGGGGGGGGGTCAGACCCACCTCATGGATACGGCCTTGCTATCTAATTTAGTTTTTAATCTTTGACAAACAAAGAAACTCGCTTAGAAAAAAATAAGGAAAATTTTCTCAAGACAGTGGAATTCAATTCAGTGAATATTTTGGCCCTATGTCCAAGGGTCGTCCTCGGCACAACACAAGCAAAAATATAAAATTATAAAAAGATCTTTACCGAAATCTCTTGCGTTTTGCGAGTCAGACAAAACTTTCGGGGGGTTGGGGTCAGACCCCCCTCCTGGATACGGCCTTGCTATCTAATTTAGTTTTTAATCTTTCACAAACAAAGAAACTCGCTTAGAAAACAATAGGGAAAATTTTCTCAAGACAGTGGAATTCAATTCAGTAAACATTTCGGCCCTATGTCCAAGGGTCGTCCTCGGCACAACACAAGCAAAAATACAAAATTGTAAAACGATCTTTACCGAAATCTCTTGCGTTTTACGAGTCAGACAAAAATTTAGGTGAGCTAAAAAGTGTTGAAAATGTTGTTGTCACAGCCCACCTGTGGTCCCCAAGCCCAATAAAAACAAAGATAGTGCTCTACAATATCCCTAAATCATTTCTAAACTCGGACCTGATGGAAGCATTGATGAATGAAAAAGGTGAATGCATTCCGGTCTCTAGTTTCCATACCTTTGGTCGCGAAACCACTGATACCACAAACTTTAAAACTGTGTTGTTTGAGCTTCAAGGTCAATTTAATATTGACAGAATGTTCCTCTTTGGTCAACAAAAATCATTCAAGCCTTACAAAGAAAAGCCATTACAGTGTACTAAATGTCTAAAGCTTGGGCACTCAGATAAATACTGTAGAGAGGATTCCAACATTTGTAAGATTTGCCTTGGTAAGGACCATAATGAGTCAAACTGTCAATTTGACCCAGTATGTACTAATTGTAAGGGCAAACACCAGTCCCTAGATAAAGGAAACTGTCCCAAATATAAACAAAGGGCAGAGATACTAAGATTAGCAAAAGAGCAACAACTTCCAATCCCTTTTGTAGCAATGCAAGTCCCAAGGACACCAAGAGTCCCCCGTCCCCCAACAGGCCTCAGGCAACCAACAGCCCCTGAACCACCAACAGGCCCCAGGCACCCAGCATCCCCCAGGACACCAAGAGTTCCCAATGCTTCCCCTAGTGTTGAAGGTTTTCAGAATAATCTCATCCGAGACAAAACTAATGCATGGTTCCCCTTGATAGCAAGTGCCCCAAAAAAAACCTGAAGAACCCCCTTTCGGAAGATCCTACGCAAGGAAAGACATCAAGACCGACAAAGCTACCTGGAATTACTCCCCACAGATTTCACACAGTTTCTCCAAATGCTTTGGAAGATGAACCAAACGTGTACTTTAAATTAGCCAGCTTTACAGTTACCTCTATGCTCATCTCCCAATTAGAGTTACCTAATCAGTTGAAATGCATTATTCTGAAGAATTTGGCAAAAAACTCACTTTGGCGAGACCATAGTTTCCGAAGCAGAAATTCAAATTGAGAGTGTTTTAAGCCAACATAGGCTGATTGAGTCACAATCAGAACGCATGACGACTATTTAATGTGTGACTTTTCGTTTTTAACTAATTTATCCCTTTCCAATAACATTGTTTTTAATTATCCCGATATAGATGATAATCAGCATGCCAACCCTATAAGCAGCCCCCCTGGTACCTTAACAAATGCTAGTTGTAAATACCTTGATATTTTCGATTTGGCTACTAATGTGAAGCCAAAACTAGTAAATAATAATTCCCTTAATGTTCTTTGTTTCAACATCAGAAGCATCCGGGATAAGTGGCTCAAGTTTAAAGATTTAATTTCAATTAATGGTGTCTGCCCTTTCGATGTAATAGGATTAACAGAGACATGGCTTTCCGATAATGATGACAATAGTGATTTTTTACTCGCTGGTTACCAAACAATCCATATGCCCAGGAGATTGACTAAGTATTCTAGGGGTATCTCACTTTACATCCATTTGAATATAAATTTTACCAGGCTATCAGAGTGCGAATCTATTTTCTCTACACAACTAAATCTCAGATGTATTTATTCAATAATTGTAAACATAGTTATCGGCCAAAATTCCTATATACTCTCCTTATTTTATAAACCTCCTCCATTTCCGACCTCATGTTTTCGTAATCTATTTGATGATTTTTCTAATTTTATTAATCTACCCCGTAAAAAGGCAATAGTTCTTGGGGACTTTAATTGCAACCTACTCACTGTTGGTAAAAATATTGAATCTGACACTTTTTTTTAATCGGTAACCACGAGTGGTCTTCTACCCACAATTTTTTTCCCCAGTAGAGTCGATCCTGTGAGATCAACTTAAAAATTAATTGACAACATTTTTGTATACATTTCCCTGGGAAATGACCTGTCCTCAAATATAGTATTTTCGGGTATGTTAGACTATTTTATTATTTACCTATCTCTACCTTCCCAGCCACTACCTCTACGGTCTAGAATTAATATCTCAACACCTACTCGAAATTACAGTTCTTCAAATATAAACCATTTTATCGATTGCCTAAGAACCACTGACTGGTCCGATGTCTTAAATTGTCATGAGGTAAATTTTGCAACAAATGGTTTTGCGCAAAGGCTAAGTGAGATTATCCATTCAAATTTTCCTATTCGTAAACCTAACCAGAAAATATCCCTATTAGCCCCTGGATGTCACATAGCCTCATTGTCTCCTCATATCGTAAAAACAAATTATATAAGTTAGCCTGTAAGACCCGTAGTGATATTGACCTATCTAAGTATAAACATTATAAAAACTTATACACTAAACTCATCCGTGAAGAGAAGAAAAATTATTATTATACAAAAATTCTCAATTGCAAAGGAAACCTGAAAAAGATATGGTCCACCATTAATGATATACTTTCAAAAAATAGAAAATCAAAGTCTATACCTATTCGCCTTAAAGACACAAATGGTAGATTAATTGACCCTTTACATGCACCTGATGCATTTAATAATTATTTTTTGAATGTTCCTCATACTGACTCCCGCTCCTCCTCACAGGCTGTATTCCCTTGCTTCAATTTTAGATCCATGTTTTTTTGCCCAACTGATAGCAATGAGGTACTTCAAATCATCGGTTCTCTCCCTAATAGTTTTACTCCTGACTGTCTTGGATTAAGTAATAAGCTCCTGAAGACCATATCTCCTTTTGTCTACGAGCCCATCAAGCATATTGCCAACTTATCTTTAACCCACGGAGTTTTCACTGATTTACTAAAGTCAGCCATTGTTATTCCAGTTCTTAAAAAGGGCGATCCAACTGATATAGGTAATTATCGTCCAATCTCAATTCTTCCTGTTATATCCAAAGTGCTCGAGAGAATCATCTTCAGACGTCTGTCTCCCTTTCTGTTTGACAGTCAGCATTCCGTATCCTTTATTTCTCCTCACCAATATGGCTTTAGGCCGAAATTTTGAACTTCTCATGCTCTAAGTGACGCCACACAGTTCATACGCTCACAACTCGACCTTAAAAAAAACTGTATTGGGCTTATTTTTGGATTTTTCTAAGGCCTTTGACACGATCGATCATAGTATTTTAATAAGTAAATTAAATAGCTACGGTATTCGTGGTGTTCCCCTCTCTTGGTTTGATTCTTATCTATCTGGAAGGGTACAGAGTGTGAGCCTGGGTGGAGTATCCTCTCAGCCCTTACCTGTTCGGAGGGGTGTCCCGCAAGGCTCCGTTCTAGGCCCTATTTTATTTCTCCTGTATATCAATGATCTTGTTATAGACCTGGGCCCTTCAGTGTATCCTGTATTATTTGCTGATGACAGCAACTTCTTCATCACTGGCACCAATCTACCATTGGCAGTAACCTCTGCCCAAGTCCTTCCGAACAGAGTCCAGGCGTGGTGCCTTACGAATAACATGACCATTAATAGCAAAAAAGTCAAATAGTGTTATTCAGAACCCCCTACAACAAAGACGTTATTCAACCTGCTCTTGGTCTCAGGTACTCCTCCGACATCATCCCACAAGTGGAGGTTGCCAAGTTTCTTGGTCTATTTATTGACTCATGCTTGTCATTCTCTAATCATATTTCTTACATAACAGCAATAATTTTGAGACAAGTAGCTATGATTAACCGTGTGAATTATTTTCTTCCTCCTGACATCCTAGTTACCCTCTATTATTCCTTTATTTTTCCTTATCTTTCTTATTGCGGATCAGTTTGGGGAAATACAAAACGGTCCTTCATTAAAAAACTCAAATTTGCCCAAAACCGCGCCATTAAAGCAGTTTTTCGGCTTCCCCGTCTATATCCAACTCGTGATTTGCATTCAGATTTTGGCTTAGCTCCACTTGATCAAATCATACAAAAACTAAATTTATCGCTTGCTTACTCTGCTTTCCACAATAATCTTCCACCTCAACTCCTAACCTATTATAATATTAATAATTCGGAAGCCCATTGTCTCCGTTCATCCAATAGAGCCTTTAAAATTCCTAAATGCGTTTCTAGTGCTGCCCAGCAATCTCCCATTTACAAATCTATTATTCAATGGAACAAAATTCCCTCCAGTGTTGAACTAGCCACAAGTTTCTGCAAGTTGTATAAAAATGTAACAAAACTTGATGGTATAATTTAATATTTCCATTTTTAACAAATTTGGTCTAATTAGCCATGTTTTATTCTTCTATTTTTTTTTTCTCTTTCAGTGTTACTTTAATTTTTTTTTCTCTTGGTCCTTAACAAGTTATCTTCTAGGATCTTTATTGTTATTAATGTTTGTGTTATGTTTTTATTCGAATAAATTGAATTGAATTGAATTGAATTTTTGGGGTCAGACCCCCCTCCTGGATACGGCTTTGCTACCTAATTTAGTTTTTAATCTTTTACAAAAAAAGAAACTCGCCTAGGAAACAATAGGGAAAATTTTCTCAAGACAGTGGAATTCACTTCAGTGAATATTTTGGCCCTATGTCCAATGGTCGTCCTCGGCACAACACAAGCAAAAATACAAAATTGTAAAACGATCTTTACCGAAATCTCTTGCGTTTTACGAGTCAGACAAAAATTTCGGAGGATTGGGATCAGACCCCTCTCCTGGATACAGCCTTGCTATCTAATTTAGTTTTTAATCTTTCACAAACAAAGAAACTCGCTTACGCCCTCCACTACAACTTCACTTCAAAAGCTATGAGCTTGAGAAAATTGCCTAATTATCGAAAAATGGGGAATTTTGGATACTCATAATGATGAGGACTGACGGTTCTAATTCAATATTTTTTTTCATAAAAACAAACTATTTTTTTTTAAACTTCGAAATTATTCAACTTTATTTTTTTTTGTACGTATCTTAAAATGACAAAATATGCTTACGGCTCTAACAATTTTACTCTGTGATTGGTCAGAGACACAATGTGGCTTTCCCAGTGGTATTCTATGTCCGGATATCGACACTACCTAGTCTACTGCATGTATTAAATCAGTATTTTCTTACGTAGTGGAACGATAAACACATAAGTCATATCTTTTAAAAAAATTGAAGATGGAGCATTTTAATAAAGTGTGTTCACATGTCAATATTATTGTAGCATTGAATGCTGACAAGGAGAAGTATTTAAACTATGAAACAAGTAAAAATGGTACCACTATTGGAAATGTATGCGTGCATTGTCATGACAGTAAGGAATTTAATTTCTTTGGAGTACCAAAAAAATTCAACTCTTATTATGGTGGATATGCAAGAGTGAGATATCCAGAGAAGATAGCACTCACAGAAAATACCAACATAAAAATAATAGTGGATGAAGAGGGACATCTTCTTGCCAGTGCATGTCGTATCATACTACCTCTTGTTGCACCCCATCGTCAACTTTCGGGTATTAGCATTCAACGGAAGATCAAAAGAAGACATGCATACTCTTCTACTAATATCATAAACCATATCTTGTCTACGTGCCGAAACTGTTATCTTTGTAAAAATAATGTTGTAATAGACAGTGAAATTGCCGGAAAAATAAAAAGGGCATTGGCAGAAAATATCACTAAGGAATATAAAGCTGAATTGATGAAAAACAAAGTGCCAGCGAACTTCACTACCATTAATCAAACAATTAATGAACCAAATAATAGCAAAGATGAAATGCATATTCAACATGTGGATGACCCCCCATTAGAAATGTGTTCACATGCTAGTGTTATTGTAGCATTGAATGCTGACAAGGAGAAGTATTTGAACTATGAAACAAGTACAAGTTGTAGCACTATCGGAAACGTATGCGTGCGTCGTCATGACAATAAGGACTGAAATTTTTTTGGAATACCAAAAAAAATCAATTATACAAATGGTGCATATAGGAAAGTATCATTTCCAGAGATGGTAATACTCGAAAAGAATGTCGCCATACAAATAATGATTGATGAAGAGGGATAACTTCATGCTAGTGCTATAGGTAACATGCTACCTATTGATAGAACCTTTCGTCGGCTTTCATGTATTATCATTCAAATGAAAGCAAAGAGGAAAAGAAAGGCCTACTCTGCTACTAATATCGTAAACCATATCTTTTCTACGTGCCGAAACTGTTACCTGTGTAAAAATATTGTGATAATAGACAGTGAAATTGCCAAAAAAATAAAATGGGCTAAATTAGATAGCTAGGCCGTATCCAGGAGGGGGGTCTCACCCCAACCCCCCCGAAATTTTTGTTTTTAAATAGCCAGCATTTAAAAACATTACAATACATAAAAACTAAATTAGATAGCAAGCCCGTATCCAGGAATATAAAAACCGGAGAGGTAGAGCTAGGTCAACTCGCAATGTCATTCTATCATCATTAACCATTTTCATAGATTTATGTTGCCCCAAATTTATAACAAATTGCCTGAGTTAACAAACCCACGTTAGACCCTATTTTAATGCAAAATGATTTAACACCAATTAAGCTATTGACTACCTTTTACCAATGTCTGTTGTAGGCGTCAAATCTATTAAGTATATGAGCATATTCTTTGTATTGTTGATGCAAGCATCCCATTCCTCATGCCTTAATTACCCTTGAGGTTTTCTTAACCAACGCAGTAACTTTTCACAAATACCTTTCCTCAAAAATTTCACAAATAGAGTCGTTTTTAAGTCTAAATTTTAAACTTAAAACCATTCTAACTATAACATACCATTCCTCATTATTTAATTACCCGTCACGCTTTCTTAACCATCGGATGTTTAATTTGGGTATTGAACTTAGAAGTAATTGCCCTTTTCAAAAACATTAGTTGTTCTATTAACGAACCCGTGAAACGAAATCAGTCTGATTGCATCACACAATCTCGCTCCTAGTTCCAAAACGTGGGTGTTGCCTTAGAAACCCGTCTGGTAACTCATGTATCGTTCATAGTAATAGCTGACTGTCCTTGGTAACTTAACGTACCGGTTAGACTACTTTTTTCTGAAATCCAATGTATATTTTCATGTAAGTTTGAATCAATTACACTTTTGAGCATATTCTTGTGCAATTCCTTGTGCAATTCATATTCCCTATATAGATACTACTGAGAGCATATTTAGACTATACAATAGTGTTCTCAAAAGCATTTGATGAACTTATTCGACACTTAGAATAAGTCTACTGCTCTCTACTGCTCTACTGCTCTCGTATACGATATTAGTTTTAAAATATAATCTACTAAGCTCTGAAAAGTTGCTGGTGCTCCTTTTAGTCCAAAGGGCACATATTTAAATTGATGTAACCCAGACGGCATGACGAACGCTTATTTGTCCTTATCCTCCGGCTATATTTTTACCTGCCAGTAACATCTTCATAAATCTAAAATTGATACAACATTTGCTGTTCCTACCGATTCTAAAATTTCATCCATTCTCGGTATAAGGTACGCACCTGATTTTGAAGCATTGCTTAATTTTTATAATCAACACAAAATTCAATTGACCCTTCCTTTTTCGGAACTAACACCACTGGTGGAGCGTATTCTGAATTTGAATGTTCTATAACTTTTAACTTTAGCATTCGGCCTATTTTTTTCTTTATTTCTCTCTTTTTTGCTTCTGGGATTCGGTATGGATATTGTTTGATAGGCTTGTTTTCTTATACCGGTACTCTATGTTCTAATACATCTGTTCTTCCTGTCTTATTTGTTAATTAATTAAAAAAACTTTCCGAAATATAAGTTTTTCAGAGAAAAGTAAAGGCCATTTTAAACTTAAGCTCAGCAGATACAAATACCTTTTAAATTTCAAACTCAAAACGACCAAAATTACTATTAAAAAATAAATGAAACCCAAAACGAACAGAAATTAAAAAAACAATCATAGCAAAAACATAAAACAAATAATACTATAAATGAACGAATAGATCTTAAAGCGAGTAATGCTTAGATTAAATATAAAAATCAAGCTTAAAACGAAAAAATATATTTTCCTATTGAAGTATAAATTAAACTTAAAACGAACAGAAATTAAATAAACAATCAATGCACACAAACATACAATAGATATTAATGTAAATTAATAAATAAATCTGAAAACGAGTGCAACTTAAATTGAATATGCAATTCAAGCTTGAAACGAACAAAAATCACAACAAACAAGAGTTTGGGTATGACCTCCTTCTCTCACTGTAAAAGTCTAAAACCTACTGCGTCATTGGAGCTTTGCTGAAAACCAATTTTATGACAAATATTTTCTTTTGTACTTAATATTGAAAATAAACATTAAATTTATAGTAACATTTTCAACTGATGAGCTTTCAGCAATTAATATCATTATACATCTAATATTCACTTTAAATTATTAGCTCTTTTTAAAGTTGTTATAGACGAATATAGTTTCCCTACAAACAATTGTTTGGATACTGCATCCTTTCCTAACTGTGAATAAAAGCCAAAAGCCTTCTGCTTCATTGGCGCTTAACAGAAAACGGATAATATTACACATATTTTCTTTTCCAGTTCTGACAGCATTGAAAATAAAAATACAATTAAAGTGAAATAAATTCTTCAACTGATGTATCTTTCAACAATTAATATCATTATACATCAAATATTCAATTTGATGGTGTTTAAACTTTCCAAGACTGTTCAAGACGCATATAGTTTTCAGTAAATTTCTGAAAACTATAATTCCTGTTTGTTTTGGGTTTCATTTATACTTTAATAGTAATTTCTGGTCGTTTTGAGTTTGAATTTTCAAAGGTATTTGTATCTGCTGAGCTTCAGTTTAAAATAGCCTTTACTTTTCTTTGAAAAACTTATTTTTCGAAAAGTTTTTTTAATTAATTTTTGTTCGTTTCTGATTGCAAAAAAATTCAAGTTTTTAACAATTCCTTATTTCAAAATCAAACTTTTTAATAAAAAAATCAAATGTTCTTCAAAGTATCAAAACTGATATCAAAGTAACAATATCAAGGTGAAAAAATGGGTTTGTGTCAGCCTCGGACTTTTTATTATCTGATGTTTGAACTATTTTTAACAAAATCGCTATCTCAAAATTTTTATTGGTTGGGTTTGGGGAAAAAGAGTGCGGAAGGACTAGATTAAGCTTCTGTCTCTCTTTACTCTTTAAAAGTGACCCAGAAGTTTCTATTTTCAGTCAAATGAGCCCTCTCTGAAGTTTATACTAATATCCCTTCTATAAGAACTATGTATATCCCCAGAGTATAACTTACAACACCTGTCTCTGGGCCCTGGGGGGTTTTTGTCGACCCTGGAGTTTTAGTATCTGATGCCTGAACTATTTTTAACAAAATGGTCGCCTCAAATTTTTATTGGATGGGTTTGTCCATCCAATTCACCTAAAGGCGTGGAGGGCGGGAGGGGCTAGTTGCACTCTGATCTTTTCACTCTGAGAAAATGAACTAAACTTTTAAGTTCCATTCAAATGAACCCTCTCTGAAGTTTATACGAGCATACCTTTCATAAGAACCATATAGGCCCCCAGAGCAATGCTTACAGCGCCTGCCCCGGCCCTAGAGGGGGGGGGTTGTGTCGACACAGGAGTTTTTCTTATCTGACCTTTGAACTATTTTTAACGAAATGACCAAACGTAAAGGAGTTTTTGTTATATGATCTTTGAACTATTTTTAACAAAATGGCTACCTCAAATTGGGGGGGGGGGCAGTTGACCTCTGATCACTTTTGACTCTTAAAAAGGGCACAAGAACTCTCGATTTTCAATCGAACGAGCCCCCTTTGAAGTTCATACGATGACTCCTTCTATATGAAGTGCTTCTGGAAAAAAATAAATAGAGTGTGGGGGGAGGCTAGCTGCCCTCTAATCACGTTTGCCTCTTAAACAGTGAATTATAACTTTCAATTTCCAATCAAATGAGCCCTCTAGGAAGTTTATACGAGCATCTCTTCCATAACAACCATATATGCCCCCAGTACAACGCCTACCCACGGGTCCTGGGGGGCTGTGTCGACACCAGAGTTTTTGCTATCAGAACTTTGAAGTATTTTTATCAAAATGTATATCTCAAAGTTTTTATCTGATGCATTTAGGGCGTAGAGGAGAGGGTGGAGGGCTAGTTGCCCTCCAATGTCTTTTGACTCTTAAAAAGTCAACAAGAACTTTCAATTTCCAATCCAATCAAATGGGAGGATATCAGGGTGTTAGGTTTAATGCTAAGGGGTCGGCGGGCAGGGCTGGTTATACACAACAAAATGAGGAGTTTTTAGAAAAAGACCGAATAAAACATTAAAGCCCTACGGTCTTTTTGACCTTTTGTTTCTTATTGTAAAAAAAAATAATTAAAAAAACTGAAATAACTTTACAAAAGACTTAACAATTAACAAGCACTATATAAGGCTATCCTCACATTTGCGCTAGAAATGGGAGGATGTTAGGGGGTAGGGTTTAATCCTAAAGGCTGGTCGGACGGGACTGGCTGTGCACAACCTTCCCGTTGGTGGTCCTGTTTTCACTAATCTTATTTCACAACTAAAAAACAATAAAACACCAAAACCTTATTGCCTTTGTGACCTTTAGTTTTCTGTTGTCTAAAACTTAGTAACACAAGAAAATTAATTACAGAAACGTATATTTATTTATTAATTTATATTACTATCAAAAGTATAGTTGTTTGCATCGATTGTTTATTTAATGACTGTTTGATTGCCTATATGCCCCCAAGGCATGGCATACAACGCCTACCCCCGGGCCCTGGTGGGCTGTGTCGACACCGGAGTTTTTTGTTAAAAGAATTTTGAACTA
This sequence comes from Artemia sp. Qi Xiang Cuo, assembly GCF_049724085.1. Taxonomy (NCBI): domain Eukaryota; kingdom Metazoa; phylum Arthropoda; class Branchiopoda; order Anostraca; family Artemiidae; genus Artemia; species Artemia sp. Qi Xiang Cuo. The sequence goes on along the minus strand of NC_142808.1, from coordinate 40,361,158 downwards.
TTTTTAAAAAAATGTTTATCTCAAAATATTTAACTGCTTCATTTAGGGCGTGGAGGAGAGGGGGGGACTAGTTGCCCTCCGATCTCTTTTGACTCTTAAAAAGTGAACAAGAACTTTCAATTTCCAATTAAATGAACCCTCTCTAAAGTTTATATGAGAATCCCTTCCATAAGAATCATATATGCCCCTAGAGCATTACTCATAACGCCTGCCTCCGGGCCCTGGCGGGTTCCATTGACACAGGAATTTTTCTTATCTGATTTTTGAACTATTTTAATGAGTTGGCTATTATGAAAATTTTATCGGATGGTCTTGGGGAATAAGGGTGTGTTAGGGGGCTAATTGCCTTTGGATATCTTTCCACTCTTAAAAATTGAACTAGAACTTTTAATTTCCAATCAAATGAGCCCCCTCTGAAGTTTATGCGAGCATGCCTTTCATAAGAACCATATACGCCTCCAGGACAACAATTATAACGCCTATCCTCTGGGCTCTAGGGGGAGTTTTTGTCATCTAATTTTTGAACAATTCCCAAAAAACTGGCCATCTCAAAATTTGTAGCGGACGGGTTTGGGGAAAAAAGAGCGTGGGGGGGCTAGCTTAACTCTCTTGACTCTTAAAAAGTGAACTAGAACTTTCAATTTCAAATCAAATGAGTCCTCTCTGAAGTTTATACGAACATCCCTTTCATACGAACCATACACACCCTTAGAGCAAAACTTAGAACGCCTTCCCCTGTCCCTTGGGGGGTTCTATTGCAACCGGATTTTTCTTATCTGACCTTTGAACTATTTCTAACAAAATGTCTTGCTCAAAATTTTCATCAGACGGGTTTTGAAAAAGAAGGGGTGGGGGGGCTATCTGCCCTCAGATCTCTTTTGACTATTAAAAAGTGAGCTCAAACTTTCAAGATCCAAATCAAATGAACCCTCTCTGAAGTTTATACGAGCATACCTTTCATAAGAACAATATTTGCCCCAGGGCATAGTTTAAAACGCCTGCCCCCCGGCCCTGGGAGGTTGTGACGACACCTGAGTTTTGGTTATCTGACTTTTGAGCAATTTTTAACTTAATGGCTATTTTAAACTTTTTATTGGATGCATTTGGGGAAAAAAGTGCGTGGGGGGGGCTAGTTGCCCTCCAAGCTCCTTTGACTAAAAAAAAACTGAACTAGAACTTTCAATTTCCAATCAAATGAGCCATCTCTGAATTTTGTACGAGCGTCCCTTCAAAAATAACTATATATTCCCCCAGGGAATAACTTACACCACCTGCCCTCGGGCCCTGGGGGCTGTGTTGACCCCTGAGTTTTCATTACATGGTCTTTGAACTACTTAAAAAATACTATCTCAAAGTTCTTAACGGATGGGTCTGAGGAAAAAAGGACGAGGAGGGGGGGGGGGGGGCTAGGTGCCCTCTAATCTCTTTTTACTCTTAAAAAGTGAACTAGAATCTTCAATAACCAATCAGATTTATGCCCGGCATGTCGACGACGGAGCAAATGTTTACTTTGTGCCAGTTGATCAAGAAGACGCGAGAGTTCCACCAAAAAGTGTACATTGCATTCGTGGACTTTAAGGCTGCCTTCGATTCTGTTGATCGCCGTTCACTTTGGCTGATACTAAGAACTACGGGTCTACCCAAGAAATATTGCTCACTCTTTGAAAAGCTGTATGAGGATACGGAAAGCTGCGTTCAAGGCAATGAAAGACGCAGTCCCACATTCCCGGTGAAGACTGACATCCGGCAAGGTTGCGCCACCGCTCCCGAGCTTTTCAACTGCGTCATAGACCATGTTATGGCCAGCACGATGAATCGCCTTCAATTCGGTCTTCAGTTTGGAGACCGGGTACTCTCTGATGCTGACTTCGCCGACGACATAGCGCTAGTTGTGAGCACCGTTGATAAGATGACCAAAGCTCTCCAGGTGCTCTCAGAAGAAGCCTCAAAAGTTGGACTGAAGATCAACTGGCAGAAAACCAAAGTTATGCTCCTTGAGCCCCCCACGTCTCGTTCTACCGTAAAGGAAGTCAGCTTCGGTAGTAACGAAGTAGACGTGGTTGAAGATTTCACTTACCTGGGATCTATTCTGTCGAATGATGGCTTGATCACAAAAGAGCTTACATCTCGAATTGCCAAAGCTTCAGCACTTGTTTGGAGGCTTAGAAGCATCTGGTGAAAGCCAAAAATAAGCCGCTTTACCAAAAAGCGCATTTACAATGCGTGAGTCAGCACCGTCCTGCTGTATGGAGCGGAGACGTGGCCAGCTGCCAATTCTATCCTCAGCGCCGTCGATGTCGCGCAGACGAAACATCTCAGAAGAATCGAAAGACTTCACTGGACTGACATCGTTAGCAACCAGACTCTCCTATCACGTACGGTGCTCAAACTCCTTTCTCGACGCAGCTCGCCCAGCGTACTGTTCGGTGGTACGGCCACCTCCTTCACATGCCAGGCGACGCCCCAGCACGGGTCGCATTTGACTTCGACCCCACCCTACACGGATGGAAACGACCCAGAGGACGCCCACCCACTAGGTGGAAAGACAAGGCCGATAAATTCCTCACCCAAGCCCACATCCTGGTGGAAGAAGCTGCGATCCTGACAAGCGATAGGTCAACCTGGAGGTGCCTAGTCTCATCGATTTTCTACGCCAAACCCTCGGCAGGAGCCTTAAGTCAAGTCAAGTAAGTCAACCAGATGAACCCTCTTTGAAGTTAATACGAGCATCCCTTCCATAAGACCCATATATGCCCCCAGGGCATAAGTTACAACGCCTTCCCCTGGGCCCTGGGGGGCTGTGTCGACACTGGATTTTTTTTTTATATGATCTTTGAACTATTGTTAACAAAATAGCGATCTTAAAATTTTTATTGGATGCATTTGAGAAAAAAGTGTTCGAGGCGGGGAGCTGGTTACCCTATGATGCCGGTTGAAGCTTGAGAAGTGAACTATAACTTTCAATTTTCAACCAAATTAGCCCTCTATTAATATATTATGAGCAATCCTTCCATAAGAACCATATATGCCCCCAGGAAGGAACTTAGAACCTTAGCCCTGAAGACTGTGTGGGGGGAGTGTCCTACTTAAACATATAATTCCCAGAGCTTTCAACTACGTTGAAAAAAATGGGTATATCAAAATTTTGATTGGATGTGTTTGGGAAAATGGTGGGCATGGATGGGGTCTCAGTTGTCTTAGAACCACTTTCAACTATTAAAGAGCAAACTAGCCATTTAAATTTCCAATCGAATGAGCCCTTTCTGAAGTTTCTACGACAACGTTGCCTATACAAAACATTATATGCCCCCAGGGCATAACTTACAACCCTAGCCCTGAGGGCTGTGGGGGAGTTGTCATCCACAAAAACCTAATTTTCAGATCTTAAAACTACGTTTAATAAAATGGCTATCTCAAAATTTTGATTGGATGTGTTTGGGGAACAGGTGGGTGCGAGAGGGGGATTAGTTGCCCTCCAATCACTTTCGACTATTAAAAAGGGCACTAGCCCTTTTTCATTGATTTTTGAACTATTTTTAACAAAATTCCTTTTTTAAAATTTTTATCAGATGGGTCTAGGGAAAAAGGGCGTAGGGGAACTAGATTAAGCTTTGGGTCTCTTTTGACTCTTTAAAAGTGAACTAAAACTTTTTTTCAATCAAATGACCCCTCTCTAAAGTTTATACGAGTATCCCTTCTATAAGAACCATATATATCCCCAGAGTTTAACTTACAACGCCTATCCCTGGGACCTAGGCGGTTGTGTCGACCCTGGAGTTTTAATATCAGAGGGTTGAACTATTTTTAACAAAATGGTCACCTGAAATTTTTATCGGATGGGTTTATCCATCCGATACGCCTAAAGATGTGGAGGGTGGGAGGGGCTAAATGCCCTCCGATCTTTTTTCAGTCTGAGAAAATGAAATTCAACTTTTAATTTCCATTCAAATGAACCCTCTCTAAAGTTTATACGAGCATACCTTCTATAAGAACCATATATGCCCCCAGAGCAATACTTACAACGCCTTCCCCGGCCCTGGAGGGGGGAGGGTTGTGTTAACAGGAGTTTTCTTATCTGATCTTTGAACTATTTTTATCGAAATGACCATACGTAAATGTGGTTTTGTTATATGATCTTTCAACTATTTTCAACAAAATGGCTACCTCAAATTTTTTATCAGATGTATTTGGGGAAAAATGGCTTGGTGGGCCAGTTGCCCTCTGATCAGTTTTGACTCTTAAAAAGGGCGCTAATACTCTCGATTTTCAATAAAATGAGCCCCCTTTGAAGTTTATACGACGACCCCTTCTATATGAAGCGCCTCTGGGAAAAAAATAAATGGAGTGTGGGGGGGGGGGGCTAGCTGCCCTCCGAACAATTTGTACTCATAAAAAGGGAATTAAAACTTTTAATTTCCAATCAAATGAGCCTTCTAGGAAGTTTATACGAGCATCCCTTCCATAACAACCATATATGCCCCCAGGGTATAACTTACAAGGCCTACCCCCGGGCCCTGGGGGGCTGTGTCAATACAGCAGTTTTTTGTTATATGATCTTCGAACTATTTTTAACAAAATATTTATCTCAAAATTTTTATCTAATGCATTTAGAGCGTGGAGGAGGGGGGGGGGGGCTAGTTGCCCTCCGATCTCTTTTGACTCTTAAAAAGTAGACAAAAACTTTCAATTTCTAATCAAATGAGCCCTCTCCGATGTTTATACGAGCATCTCTTCAATAAGAACCATATACGCCACCAGGATAACACTTACAACACCTATCCCGCGGGCTCTGGGGGTGTTTCTGTTATCTAATTTTGAACAATTTCCAAAACACTGGCTATCTCAAAATTTGTAGGGAACGGGTCTGGGGAAAAAAGCGTGGGCGGGCTAGTTTAACTCTCTTGACTCTTAAAAAGTGAACTAGAACTTTCCATTTCCAATCGAATGAGCCCTCTATGAAGTTTATACGAGCATTCCTTTCATAAGAACCATGCATGCCCTTAGGGCATGACTTAGAACGCCTTCCCCTGTGCCCTTGGGGGTTCTATTGACACCGGATTTTTTCTTACCCGACCTTTGAACTATTTTTAACAAGATATTTATCTCAAATTTTCATCAGATGGGTTGGGAGATAGCTGCCTTTGGATCTTTTTTGACTATTAAAAAGTGAGCTCGAATTTTCAATATCCAATCAAACGAGCCCTCTCTGAAGTTAATACCAGCATCCCTTTCATACGAACAATATATGCCCCAGGGCATAACTTACAACGCCTGCCCCCGGGCCCTGGGGAGTTGTGATGCCACCTGGCTTTTTGTTATCTGACTTTTGAGAAATTTTTAATTTAATGCCTATCTTAAAAATTTTATTGGATGCATTTGGGGAAAAGGGGCGTGGGGGCCTAGTTGCCCTCCAATATATTTTGACTCGAAATTACTTAACTAAAAGTTTCAATTTCCAATCAAATGAGCCATCTCTGACTATTTTACGAGTATCCCTTCAATAAGAACCATATATTCCCCAAGGGCATAACTTACAACACCTGCCACCGGGCCCTGGGGGGCTGTGTTGACCCTGATTTTTCGTTATTTGTTATTTAAACTATTTAAAAAAAAGCTATCTCAAAGTTCTTATCGGATGGGTTTGAGGAAAAAAGGGCGTGGAAGGGGGGGGGACAAGGTGCCCGCCAATCGCTTTTGACTCTTAAAAAGTGAAATAGAACTTTCAATTTCCAATCAAATAATCCTTCTTTGAAGTCAATACGAGCATCCCTTCTATAAGACCCATATAGGCCCCTGACACATAACTTATAATACCCGCCTTCGGATCCTGGGGGGTTAGGTCGAAAATAGAATTTTTGTTACTTCATATTTGAACTATCTTTAACAAAATAGCTATCTTGAAATGTTTATTGGTTATATTTGGGAATATAGGGTCTGGGGGGGGGGGGGGGGGGGTGGTTATCATTCAATATCTTTTGACGCTTAAAAGTGGACTAGAACTTTCAATTTCCAATCAAATTAGCCCTTTCTGAAATTTATACGACAATGAAGTCTATACAAAACCTTATATGCCCCCAGGGCATAACTTAATACCCTTGCCCTGAGGGCTGTAGGGGAGTTGTCATCCTCAAAGACCTAATTTCCAGAACTTAAAACTACGTTTAATAAAATGGCTGTCTCAAAATTTGGATTGGATGTGTTTGGCGAAAAGGTGGGCGTGAGAGGGGGGTTAGTTGCCCTCAAATCACTTTCGACTATTGAAAAGAGCACTAGCCCTTTGAATTTCCAATCTAATGAGCCTTTTTTGAAGTTTCTACGACACCGCCTTCTATAAAAACCTTATATGCCCCCAGGGTATAAGTTAAAACCCCTGCCTTGAGGGTTGTAGGGGAGTGTCCTCCTCAAAAATGTATTTTCTATTTGAAAATCAACTACGCTGAACAAAATGGCTATCTTAAAATTTTGATTGGATGTGTTTGCGGGAATGAGGGGCGTGGGGGGGGGCTAGATGCCCTTTAATCACTTTGGACTATTAAAAAAGGCACTAGCTCTTTGAATTTCTAATCGAATGAGCCTTTTTTTGAAGTTTCTTCGACAACGGCTTCTATTAAAACCTTATATGCCCCCAGGGCATAACTTAAAACCCTTGCCCTGAGGGTTTTGGGGGAGTGTCCTCCTCTAAAACATATTTTATATCTGGAAATCAACTATGCTGAACAAAATGGCTATCTCAAAATTTTGATTGGATTTGTTTGGGGGAATGATGGGCGTGGGGGGGGGAGCTAGTTGCCCTCCAATCACTTTCGACTATTAAAAAGGGCACTATCCCTTTGAATTTTTAATCGAATGAGCCTTTTTTGAAGTTTCTACGACAACGCCTTCTATAAAAACTTTATATGCCCCCAGGGCATAACTTAAAACCCTTGTCCTGAGGGTTTAGGGGGAGTGTCCTCCTCAAAAATATATTTTCTAGATGAAAATCACCTACGCTGAACAAAATGGCTATCTAAATATTTTGATTGGATGTGTCTGGGAGAATAATGAGCGTGGGGGGACTAGTTGCCATCCAATCATTTTCGACTATTAAAAAGGGCACTAGAACTCTAGATTTTTAATCGAATGAGCCCCCTTTTAAGTTTCTACGACGACCCCTTCTATATGAAGTGTCTCTGGAAAAAAAAACAAACAATAAAACATTGGAGCCGTATGGCCTTTACTATAGGCAACGCTACAGCGTTGCCTCTGATACACCCGAAAGCTTTGTAAGTAATCTGGTTTGTTTCCTCTTTTGTTCATCATTTAGGTGTTTTTCTTTCGAAATTCTGCCAATTGCATCTTTATGCGTTTCAGTGGGGTCTATGATTTCAAAAAAAAAAAAATCTCGTCTTTTTCATAAGTCGTAATCCTCAGGCACCGCCTTTGTGTATTTTTGTCGCCTGTATTAGTATTTCCTATGTTAAATTTGCTCAGTAAGTTCATGTGGTAAATTTCTTCTTTCTTTGTCGCTCTGTTCAATTCTATCATATAATTGAAATCATTAATTCTCTTCTTTAGTTTATATGGCCCTTTTTATCTTATTCCAAATTTATTATTTTCTTCTGGTAGTAGCATTAGGACTTCATCTCCTTCTCAGAATTCCCACGTTCGAGCCGTGAAATTCTCTCAAACGGTTTGCCCAAAATAGGATATTTTTTTCATTGGTTTTTTTACACGCGACTAACTGACAATCTTTGCGTCTTTTACAGAAGTAATAGATGTCTTTTCTCATTTCCTTCCAACAGAACCGTTGTACGAATCTATCCTTCGTTCTCTGGGGCCCCAGGTGTCCCCCCATCCGGCTCGAGTGTGCTAATTTTATGGCTTCAACTTTGAATTCATGCTGATCCAAAAGTTGTAATTTACTTGGACTATCCTTAAAATCTAATATTTTGTAAAGTAACCTCCTCTTAACACAAAATTGTTTGGCTTGCGAAGTCTTGTGCTCCGACAAGGCCTGCTTGATTTCCTTACAGTCTCTATCTTACTGTAATTCTGCAAATTTTTTGGGGTCCATTCCTAAGCTTTCTATTTGTTCCCTTTTTCGTATGCCGCTTTCTGGGTTTTGATCTCTTGTTTCTTTCTGTATTCTTGCTTTTCTGATTGAATTCATTTTCTGGTTTTCTTTAGTTTCGTGTTTGCTAGAAATATGTTGCCCGCGAAATGAAATTCAACGTTTTTTTGCAGTGTTTAATTTTCTTCGATTTTAACTCTTTTTTCCCTACTTCTTTGCTTTTGCTCCTTGTTACCGTGTTACTTGCTTTCATTATTGGCATTGTTTTTACGGATAATGATTTTCTCATGTCCCCGAAACTTGACCCTATTAGCACATATGTTGCTAGGTTAGCCACTAGTCCTACTCTTATTTTATCTTTTTTTTTATCGTTCCATCCGCGTCCGAAGTTTCAAGTGTTTACATATGCTGTCGGGCATTTATAATTTTGTACTGTAATAGTATAGGGCTGCAATCTTGTCTGAGTAGTTGATATTTTTCTTGGATTAGATCAATTCTTTTAAATGTTTGGTCACTGCCTGAGTCAATAACTGTTTGTACTACCTTTTCATTGAGCTTTCCGTCCGTTTTATATGTTCGTGCAAATGCATGAACATATAATGTTCGTGCATAAGATAAGATAAGATTTATTGCTGAAAAATGGCTATTACAAGCCCAAAAGGGCCGAATTCGCACTTTAGCGTCAAATACAGCGAAGAAAGAACAACAAAAACAAACAATCAAACAACAACAGAAAATTATAAAAGGGTCAATGTCAAATACGTAAAAACGTTAAAAACAAAAACAAAGTACAAAGTAAACTCATAAAAGTTGAAGGCCAATGTCAAGTCAGCAAAAATGCCCCCCAAAAAAAAACAAAAAATAAACTCGTAAAATTAAAAAGGGGATAAAGTATAATTAAAACAAAAAAATAAGTTTGTTGGTGACTAACAAACATAAATATAAAACCTCCAAATTTGCAAAAGGGGCATTAAACTTAATAAATATGTGGTAAAGAGTGTGTGAGGGGGGGGGGGGAGCCAGCGGAGATTCAGTGGTTGAAAATTTCAACTATGTAAGGGATAAAAGTTCTTCTATATCTTTCAGTGCTAACTCTTATTGGGGCGAGAAGGGGGATTTTTGTTGACACAGAACGGGGGAGGCGGGGTCGAAGGGGTGAATATTGACCGGGGAAAAGGGAAGTTGTTCGAGGGTTATGAAGGGCATTGTTAGCAAAATATCAAGGTAATTTTTGCTCTCCTTTCCTTAAGGGTGACAAGGTTGGCTCTCCTAAGAAGGGAAATATAAGGTACTTTACCCTCATTGAAGATAATTCTTAGGCATCTTTTTTGTACTGCTTCTATTCTGTCTGACAATTCAATGGAAATGCCAGGATGCCAGACAGGACAGGCGTACTCAAGGGTTGGGCGTACAAATGACAGTAAAATCCTCAAATAGAGCAATTTAGGGCATTTAAATTTTTTAAGGAGCTTCAGAAGGGACAATGTGGCATTTGCACATTTTAAGTTGTCATTAATATGACAATCCCATTTTAAGTCGCTAGAGATGGTAACGCCCAGTAATTTCATAGTGGTAACGGACATTTCAGGGGGATTGGACAGGAGAAAGAAGGAGGAGTTTTAAGGAAATTAATAGTAAGAACAGTTGACTTTAAAGGGTTGACTTTCATATCATCAGTGAGAGCTTTGGCTGATATGGATTCCAAGATGTATATTGGGTTGCTTTTGGAATTTTTGGAACATGTCTCTAAGACAGTTAGATCATCAACGAATTTCCATCTATCCCGGAGTTTATTCCCGGGAAATAAACACCAAGGTGGTTTATAGTTGTAAGAAACAAAACTGGACCTAAGCGGCTTCCCTAGGGCACACCATTATTAATTGGGAGGGTATCAGAATATACATTCAGGTATTTTACGACTTGTGTTCTCTTAGAGAGGAAAGACGTAATTATTCTAGTTAAATAAGAGTCAACTTGAAAGTCATTAGATAGCTTTTCTAATAGCATATTGTGGTTGATTAAATCAAAAGCTTTTTGCAAGTCAACAGCGATAACATTGAGCCAGGTATTGGGTTTTTAGAGTGTGTTGCATATTGTGTCCATAAGGTGAACAAGATAGTGGGTAGTAGATGTAGAGCGTAGGTTTCCGAATTGTCTTTGGTCAACATTTGGGATTATTTTTACTTTCAACCACTCAGCTAAAAAGCTTTCATATAACTTCGAAAAAACTGGAGTAAAAGCAATGGGACGGACACCATTAAAATCTTGATTATTACCTTTCTTTTTTACGGGAGTAATAAAACCTAATTTTCAACAATTTGGAAATTTACCAGTAGAGGTAATTTCATTAAAAAGTAAGGACAAAGGCTCTGAGAGATTGTCGGCAAAGGCTTTAATTAGTACAATCGGAATGTATAATGGACATGTACTACACTTTTTTAATGTTCTCAATTTGCGCTTGTATATTTAAGGGTAAAATAATGAGAAAATTTAAAGAGCACAAATCATAAGGAGCGTAAAAAAAAAGGGGAGGGAGACTTTGAAAAGTGAACGAAAGAAGCTTGTTTTGATAATTGGCAGTAATTGAAGAGTCTTCATGGAAAAGAAAGTCTATATTCTTATGTGTTTTCCCACAAATTTTCTTTATTCTATTATACCATTGTTTTGGCTCTGTATAAAATTAAACCTGCACTTTGCATTTGTAATAGGAAGAAGCAGATTTACGTATTTCTTTTTTTATATGTTTACGTAGTGAGTTCGCTTCGGATGTTTTACCACTCTTTAGTAGATTCAATTTAATTCTAATTAGTTTTTTCAATTGGCTAGTAACGTATGGTTTGTCATTAGAACATGTTTTTACTTTTTCACAGGGAAGGAATTTATGTATTTTGTTTTAATCAGATTTTGGAATTCGGAGACTTTAAAATTAATGTCATTTTTTCCTTTGAGGGCCAGCCAGTTTTCATTGGTAATCCAAGATCCAAATGTGTAAAGGCCATCATCGGAAATTGGGCGATAAGAGAACTCAGTAACAGAAAAAGTATGATTAAGGCTATTGAGAGGCTTCGTTAATAAACAAAAATGGTAACTTCCTCCTAACGGGGTCAAGGGGACAGGAGGGGCATAGAAAGCCTGCATATTGATGCAAATCAAATCAAGGGTCTAATTTCCTTTTGTTGTTGGTATTTTTACTATTTGTTTTAAGTTTAGGGAACTACAAAGGGGATTTAACTTTAGATCATTTGCATCACCTACTAAGAAAATACCGGCGTTCGGGAATTTGCATAGGACAAAGTCGGCACTACTATGCAGTTGTTGGTAGAATCGCTGTCTTTGTGCAGCGTTTTGATTTGGGGAATAATAGAAGCAGCAAAACACAATCAAATTAAAGGGGCGTGGTAAAACTTTGGGTCTTACACTTACCCAAATGAGTTCATCGTAATCTGGAAGGTTTGGAGCATGCATCAGTTTGGGAAAGAGATAATTATGTACGAAGAATAGTATTCCACCTCCCTTTTTATCTAGGGGGTGATCATGGGGACGAAGTTTTATGAATTGGGAGTAATTATTAATTTTCAATAAATCAGGGTTCTGTGCTTGGACCTCAATTACGGCAATTACATCAGTTTTGTGTACTTGACAGAGGGCCTCTAGCTCGATCAATTTGTCGAAATTCAGGCTTTCGGCCTTCGTAACAAGCAACTTTGGGAAAGTAAAACAGTTACTAAAGAGGGCAGTTTTTTGTTTGTTAATTGTAGGAGGCAGTGGGGGTGGGAGGACCTTGGATCTGGGAGAGGAGACGCATCTTTTTTGGGATGAAGGCTGGGATTCGTTTGAGAAGCAGGATTAAAAGGCAGGGCTGGACCCGGCTTGAGAGAAAAGGAGGACAGCGGACAAATTATGGGGATATTATTAAAAAAGGGATTTGGGGGGACATAAGTTAGAACTAAAACACAGGTTTACACTAGAGTCACGTAATTCAATGCTTCCATAACCCGAATGAATGGAAGTAGGGTCTTCTTTGTGGTGATAGAATACGGTGGGGGTCTTAAATTCCCCGGAATAAGCTGGTGGTGGTGCTTCAATGGACACTGGTGTGTTACATGACAGGCTCGGTGACTCTCGTTTTTTAACAGAGTTTTCTTGGCACTGTTGGAGGGGGGAGAATTCGTTTTCGTTGAGCTGAACTGCTTGTAGTATCTCACTGACCTTTGATGTAATGGTGGGAAGGTTTGATGTAAATCGTTTTTTGACAGGTCCAAAACTGATGAGAGAAGGAATTGGAGGGGGGGGGGGGGCTGACTGTGGGTTTAAATTTTGTCCGCACTATTAAGGGCTTTTTAAAATATTTGTATCCATATTTCAAGTGGATTTGACTGCATTCACCGAAGCAAAGCCCACTTCTAAAAGCCCACTTCTAAGCATATTTATATTATAAATGTGAGCCTAGAGGTTTGCATTATAAAAATATTCTTTCATAATTTACGATTTTAATTTATGTGTTTCTCTCAGTTGCTAGGTTCTTTTTCCCATTTTCCTTAGATTTCTCATAATTGCTCCTAGACCAAGGGGGGTTTGATTTTCCTCTGGGATTATCATTCCTTGTTTTGTAGCTATTCTTGTATCTCTCATATGCGTGATGGCAATCTACGGCGTAATGTCCGCGTTTGGTACAATTGAAACAGGTAATATCATAATATTCCTGGTTTTGGCCATGTTTTCTAAATTCCTTATTTGGGCAATTCGGCGAATAATGTCCAACGGATTTACTACAGTACCACATTGTTTCCGTTTGTCTTTCCTATGTATGGCTACCATTATTTTTATTTTCTTTTTACGGGTATTCATTTTTATAACCACCTCCTTGCCTTGTTCTTGAAGGAAATGCCTCCCTCTTAATTTCAGTACGCCTATTTGCTAGTTCTGTCATTTCTTCAATCGTTTTGGGGTTTTTCTCTTTTAAGTATATTATCATATTTGGACAGGTATTTTCCAAAACTGTTCCATTACTGTTTTTTCTATTACCTCCGTAAACTTTTCTTTCGTCTCCTCCAGGTCTTCTAACATTCTGTAGTGCTCAAACTCATGCCATTTTAAAGACATATCTCTTAAATTGTATCCGTATTCTTTGGACGTTTCGTTGTCTTGCTTTTGTTGGTTTCTAAACTTTATTAGAAAGTGGTCGGGAGAGAGTTGAAGCTTTTCAAATATGGCTAGATTTAATCTTTCAAAATCTCTTGAGTAATGCATTGCTAATGTCTTAAATGCAGTTTGTGCTGTGTGGTAAAGGAAGGGATGAAATAATGTCCCCCAGTTTTCTCACGGCCATCCGTTTAATTCCACGGTTTTTACAAGATTGTAGAGGTACAAACTTACATCTTCCTTTTCTTTCATTGGTTGAAGGTTTATTGCATGCAATAAAGTTACTGTAGACGAACTTTGAGGCTCTTGGGAATCTCTCCCTGCGATCATTTCCATCAGCAGTTTTCTTTCATTTGTGTCTGCTTTTTCCTTTCGTTCCCTGGCTATTCTTTCAGCCTCCTCCCCTTTTTCTTTGGCTATTCTATCTATCTCTCCTATCTTTTCTATCTTTTCCTCCTTTATTTCTCTCGCTATTCTTTCATCCATCATAAAATTTATTGTATGTTGCGTCACATCTACATGATTCCTTTTTCGTGACCCCATGCTGGACATTGAGCCTACACTATTCCTGTTATTCGGTCTCCTATTACTTTTATTCCCCCTGTCTTTATATTTCCTATATTCATTTTCTGAATCTACTCGTTCATTATTTGTATTATCTCTTTTTAAAAATTTAATCTAATCTCTGAAATAACCGGAATATTCGAACTTAATTAGCGAATAAGTGAAAAACGCGAAAAACGTCTGAATATTCTACTGATGGATTGGCTGGACCAAAAATCACACAGGGAAAATACCCTAAAAAAAAACCCACGTATCCATCCTGGATACTGGTACTGCAAATATAATCCCGACTTAGGCCAATTACTCAGTAGAACAGGTGCCTCTCACCTTTCTTATAAAATGTGCGCACAAAACTGACAAATTTTCACTAATTTGCCGTCTCAGTGATCTTATAACCTTCGCCACTGATCCAATCCCGCAAAATCCGATCAAATATAGTAAAATTTCTACTCTCTTTTATCTGTACTTACACCCTGTAATACCTTCTAATACAGAGAGATTCCCCCACTGTAAACTCAGGACTCAATTATTCCGTTAATTCTTTTTTTTGTCAAAACTCTTACAATTGTCCCTTTATTTCCGTCACAACGGTCGATTTTGTATGTTTTTCTAAGTTTATATTTAATTAGGCAAGACCTAGACCCCATTTCATCGAAGGTAACCTTGCTCATGCAACGTGTCGTTCCTAGCTAGAGCCCAGTTCATCAAATTTTAAATTCGCAATACTTAAAATCTGTCCTTCCATGCAAATTTTATAGCATACTACTTCTAGGCTAAATCCGCCAGTATCTTCAGAAAACGCGGAACCTTTTATGTATCTCCTGACGGCTTTCCTTTAATCGCTTTCACCAGTATTAGGCAAAAGGGAAGGGGGGGGCCCTCCTCCACTTCCGCCACTATTTGGAGATCTTTAACTCCACCAGAGTAACCTAGCGGTGCCTCGGAGGTCAGGATAACTCTAACGTGCCACGGATTTCTACGTGTCCCGGCCATGTAGATTTCGAACAACCTAAAGGGTTCTGAAAAGTATACCCCCCCCCCCCGCGGTACCAAAGTGCGACGCTAATTGACCCAAGACGCCACGCCCAAGGTCAAGGGAATTAAGCTGTAATGACTCTTTATTTCCCTCATAAAAAGATAAATTATTATCACAGGGCTCTCCCTGTGATCCAAATCTCTTTCTGTACACAGACAACCTATCTCACTCTAGGCTAATCAAAAGAAGTCAACAGTAGAAAATAATAATCTTACTGGTTTTCAAACAAAAGTCTTTACAAGAACTGAAAAAAAGCACACTTCTTGCCACCAGACAAAATAAAATCACTCGGGTGCAGCGTGCGAAGCCCAGCCAATCCAAATCCTCAACGGGTGCGATTTAAAGCTAGAAGATATGGGCTGATTGTCCCTTCACCCCAATCAATTTCAGTTATGGTTGCAGTCCAAAAATACATTTTTTTTTAGCAAGGATGAGTCATCCTTGTAACAACGCAGTTGCAATCCAGCTAATTTAACTGTCTACATGAATGCAAGGCCGTACCCAGGATTTTTTTTCGGAGAGGGTTTTACTCAAATATTTTTTTCGGGGGGGGGGGGGGTTACATAAAAAAAATAAAAAAGCGCATACAAAATTTGTTTATATCCATTTTTTACGTTTTTACGAGTCAAACAAACATTTCGGGGGGTTCAACCCCCCACCCTAACCCCCTTCTGGGTACGGCCGTGCATGAATAAAAGGAAAATAAAACTACAATTACTGCTATAAAAAAAAAACAAGGCTTGCAGGTCGAAGGAAAGTGGGGCAAGGGTCACAGGAAATCCTAGAGTGAGGATAATTCGAAGAAGCGAAGAAAAAAAAAAGGAAAGGACATTTATCCGACACAAAAAACAAGGGCTGGTGGTCTCAAAAAATAGTGGTACAAGCACCGATCCCTGTGGAATACCACAAGCCGCGGGTAGTGTTGATGATACTGATTTAGTCACAAGAGAACACTGCTATCGATTGGCAGGAAATTCACGTAAAAAATTTAGTGCAGATCCTCAAATTCAACAAAATTGACACTTAGGCAAAATAATTTCATGACTAACACTGTAAAAAGCTTTTGTTAGATCTAAAAATATCGCAGCAAACTTATATCCTCAGTGTAATGCGGAATTGATTACGCTTGTTAAATATATTATGGCTTGCTCGGTTATGTGTCCGTATCTGAATCAAAATTGTGAAAGATTAAGAATATTTCGACCTCTAAATAACACAACAATCTATTTGCAAAACATTTTTATAAAATGCGTGACATAAAAGGAAGCACCGAAATGGGCCCACCAATTTCTAACTTTGCAGCATCTCCACACTCATACGCTGGTGTCGCTTTAGCTTCCTTAAAACACGAGGGGAAGTCCCTTTTCTTCAACAACAAATTTATCTAATGAGGCAATACTGGTAGTATAACAGTTAGACCCCGGCACCGCGCCGGAGGATCGACCGAACGCCGCCGACGAGAGGCCTGGTATAACGCCGCCGAAGTGTTGTAACGCCAGCGCCGACAGAGGCGGCGGCGTTAGGTCGACTTTAAACAATTTTGCGGCAATTCTTTATTGCGTCAACCGCAAAGTCGGAGCTTTTCCTTCTTGTGTGGTTTAGTATTTCGATTTTCCTGATTAGAAAACAAGCAGGGCTTGCACTATCCCTGAATTTTCGGGTATTTCCCCAAAAACTTATGCGTCACTCCGAAAAAAAATTTTGTTCCCCCAATCCGCGAGAATCACGCAATCACGGTGCCACCCCTAGCGATTTATCACCAGTAACTTTCCCTGCCAAATATTACTTTGCATACCATAAGTCTTCACTACTCTCTTGTTCATTAATTTTCGTCTCTTTTGTTACTTTGCATAAAAACCAGACAGATGCAATATGCGATTGCAAATATTACAATATACAAAGTTCTTAATATGTTGACAAAAAACAGTATCGTCTTTATGAAATGAGTTTAAATCATTTCATATGTAGTTTCCCAATCGCTATTTCTAACATCGTTCGTAGTAAAGAATTTTATTTTCAAGTTGAATAGAATTATAGAACGGATTCACTACTATACAGCTTCAGCCTTCAGTTGGATTTGAAATTGTCTGCCGACAGATTGTTTCTACAGCTGAATTGTAAGTTTGCAGATTTTTTTTGCTGTTTTTAGATAAGATTTTTTTAATGTTTAATACTCAATTGTTGAACGCCTTAATGTTTAATACTCAATTGTTCGGAAGCTACCCCAAACATATGACACATAAATAATATATAAATTATTGCCTATATGGGGGGATAAGGGGTTATCATTTTTAAGTGATAATACCTTATTTTTTTTATTGAAAGCAGGGATGCCAAAAGGATAATTATTTTTTTTTCATTTAAAATGGAGACAGAAGAAAATGATATAAAATTCCCTGAGAAACCATTGAAATATTTTGATAGACCCAGGGCCCCCAATTAAGACTTGTTCATTGTCTTGGATATTTTGCAATTTCTCATAGGCTACTGGCCTAATTTGGCTTTTGTGTGTGCTCCCTTTTAATTAGATTATTTGGATCTTATTGAATACCGCGGCGAATCTATGACTCAGTTTTCCAATAATTTGAGGTATATCTGAATAATTTCGACATTTTTGTTGTTGTTTTTGTACCCCTTTACTCATACCCTCAATTTTTTTCAAGTAACACTAAGCTGTTTAACGTTATTTTGCGTGTTTGTTTGAACCATATAGTGACGTAGTTATTATTAAGCAAATTATTTTTCTAATGAAAGCTGAGACAGTATCCTATCAAGGTGGTATCCAGAAGAGGGGGGTAGAGGAGTATTACATTTAAATGATAATATCTCGAATTTTTTTTATTGAAAGCAGGGATCCCAAAAAGTTATTTTTTTTTTAATTTAACGTAGAGACGGCCTTTTATCAAGGTGGTATCCAGAGGGGGGGGGGGGGTAGTGACCTATCATATTCAAATGATAATACCTCGATTTTTTTTTGAAAGCAAAGGTGCCAATGAGTTAATTTTTTTTTATTTAAAGCAGAGACGGTGTCCTATCAAGATAGTATCCATAGGGGGGGGGCATAGGGAGTTATTATATTTAAGTGATCGTACCTTGATTTTTTTTTAATGAAAGCAGGGATGGCAATAAGTTGAAAAGTTGACAAAAATTAACAAGATTTTCGTGAGTTATACTTAATAAAGCACTTGCATGGTTTTATCGTCCAAAGGGAAAGGGACATATACGTTAAACCCGTTTTTTCTTATTGATGAAACGGGTTTAATTTGAAAACATTCATTCATAAGTACCAGGCAGGTTCACACTAAAACGAATTGTTGTGACGAAAGCGATTTCGACATCCCCACCTAACGTTGCGCTCGAGTGACAATGGCGCCCTTGGTCGAGTGCCCAAGTTACATTAAAAGGCCAGGTCATAATAAAAGATTTCAATTTGGGAGGTTCAAGGAGAAGTCTTTGAAAGTCTTATGACCTTAGGGTAATAGGTGTTGCAACGTTCTTACGTATCTACAGTGGTTTAAAAAATTCGATCACCCCACAAATGATTACCAAAAATATGATCAAATATAACAAATGTAACATTTGGAATATTATAACACTTTTTTCAAAGCTTTGAAGAAAAACAAAAAAAAAAGGCTAAATACCCCTAACTACGCTTGAAAGCTATTTCAAAAAGAAACTCTTTGGAGATTTCCACGGAAATGACCATAGCAGAAGCTCTGAGCCTGGGTGGGAATCTAAGAGGAGTCTTTTAGTATGTTGACCACAGGTGACTTATTGCTGCGACTTTCTTAAATTTGGTAATTTTTGTGAGCATTTGGAAATCAAAGCTTAAACTCAATAACTGATGTTAATCGTCCAAGCATTTTGCTTAGATTAAAAGTGACCGACTAGCAATCAAATCTCAAAATCCCACAGGAGCTATTTCAGTCTTCAAATTACATCACTGGATTAGAATTCGAAGAGAAGTGCGTTTAATATTTTACCTGAAAATAGCTGGCATTTAATGTTTCTTTAAACCGAACAAACCATTTAGTGTTTTTTTGTTTCATTGTAATTGAAGTGTTCTCATGTGAAGCGTTCATCATGTATTTTTAAATTTGATAAATTTACTCCTTTTAGAAGCAGTTTTTATTTTTACTGATATTAGGTATTTATCAATTTATAATTTGGAATGAATCACCAAAAGAACAAATGAATAATATCCAACAGAGCAGACAAAAGCAATAAAAAAGCAGCAGTTCAGCCTTAGCCTACATAACATTTATTATATAAGGAAGCCAAAAAACTTTAAAATAATTTTTGTTTAAATTGTAATTACAAACCTGTTTTAATACAAGAAGTCTTTTTAAGAATCCAAAAGAGCAAAAAAAAAAAATTATTTATGTTAAGAATACATAACTAATAGATACTTCAGCTACTCGTATTATGCAAGGGTTCTGAAACGCCACAGCTATTTTGTTTCTACCACATTTCTACTTCTCTTGATGAATAACGAAGAAGACCAGTTTCCAGCCAGCGACTTGTGATTTTTTGAACTCATGAATAGGCTCGAATCTGTTGTAAATTTAAGCTGTGATTTGAGAAAGACTGATAAAACATTAATGTTTGCGGTCAACATTGATCACGCCGGCGGAGCACCGCCGACATCTTACCGACGGCGCGCCGCTGACATCTTACCGGTGGCGTGGCGCGCTGTTTTTTACCCCGCCACCGCCGGTCTTCCTTCATAGGCGTGGCGCCGGGGTCTAATAACAGTCAATCTGACATAAACATATGATTTAAAAACAAAAGGTTATTACAAAAAACGTAAAAATCCAAATACGTAGGGTTATTTTGGTTCCTTTTCAGATGTAAGTTTAAGGGATAATGTGAGATGCTTAGGAAAACACATAGCAAAACTTAACCAGTGGAGTTAAAGGCTATTTTTCTAACCCGGGAACCTAGAACAAAAACATCTCTTTTTCTTTTTACTAAACCTTTTTTGTCACTGTAAAGACTTTAATCCTGTTGGGCTGTTGGTGTCGAGCCTGTTGAGCATAGGGTGTCAGCAGGCTGCTGAACATACATAGAATATCTTTTTTTTGTCTTTTTTTTTACTTTTTTTTGTGAAACTTGGACCAAGAAAATCAAAGTTGAAATTTATATTTTATTCCGCGTGGGACCTAATTATGATGTAATGCTTATTTTGATGTTAATTATAAATATTTATATTCAATACGAAGTAACTATTTACAAAGCCGATGTTTACAAAGCCGTTTTTTGAAGTTTTAATTACAAAGCTATAAAAAAGGGTAAAAATACGGCATTGGACTTTACAGTTTCTACCGGCGGTGCTGGTCCCCGTTTCTTGGTCCTTCAGCCAGGAGGTACAGTGGGGGGTTGGGGGCCAACCATCCTGTGCTTTCGCACACCCTTCCTGTTTACCTTTCCCAGGTTTCTCCATGTGCCCATTTAGAGCTGGGTCGTCTTTGGCTGAGCTTACAGAGTCACGCCACTGACCCCCGTCCCAAGCAAATATTTGGATACACTAGGATTCGAACCCTCGTCCTCTCGGACAATGAATCCTAAATCCAGTGCCTAAATTCATATAAAAATTTATTTATGTCAGATATCAAGCAAACTTCTATTTTAAGAAGATCTAGGGAGAGTAGAAAAATTCATAAAATAAAGGAAAATAGAAAAAGCAACAATCGTTCTCTTTGAATCTGCCATAGAAGTTTATTTAAGTTTTGGTTACCTTAGTAAGGAAATGAGGCTTCTGAATTTATTCCTTTGAATGCCTCTTCCCTGAAGTTTACCTTGCTGTGAATGGAAACCGTATATAAAGTCTGGTTACTTTCAAAAGAACGAATGAAATTTTCAAATTCGTTTTGAACAAGTTAAAAATTTAGCTTGAGCCGTGACCTTGCTTAAAGCGGTTTGGCACAATTACGCTAAAAAAAAGCGATAGGAGTTTAGTAGCGAGAGTTTTTTTTGGTTCGGTATGCACCTTTACAATTGAGTAGAGCCAATGGTGGGGGTAGGAATATATTTTGGAAAAAGGGTAGAATTTTTCTGAAGAAAAACAAGAAGAAAAAAATAAAACAAGGGAATTTTGTGAAAAATATGAATAGGTCACACAATATTGAAATATTTAAAAGAGAAAATCAACCATATCCAATATATGTGGTTGAGTAAGCAAAAACTTGCTTTTCAGAACGAGATTTATTTAGGAGAGAGGGGTTTTTTTAGTTTAAATACCTTTAAGTAGCCGGACTATATTAAAAGGAAATATTTTTGCTTTTTATTATAGTGAGTTTTTGACCCCTCAACGATCCTTATTAGAATATAAGTTGTTTTAGTTATAAAAAAAAATCCAGACAAATACTAGGTAGTTTCAAAAGTGCAATCAATCTGTTATCAAAGAAAAGAAACATTGAATAAAAGAGTTTATAGGCATGAAATTGGAACTGTTACCTCCTTCTGCGTGACAAGTCAGATCCAACCGCTCTTCTTCCCTTAAGCCTTCTAACACTGAACTTAAAATTGCTCCATCAGATCTTGTTAGCCAGACTTTTCTCGGAGGAACTGAAAAACAATTTTTTTTTTTCACATTTTCTCCTAACACTCTTGCCATAAATTAATCTGACACAAAAGTTAGGGATGAAAATAAGAAAAGAAAAAGCTCTAGATCAGTGTAGTGTGAAACTCAAGTAAGATCCGTTAACTAAGGACTCCTGAGAAATTACAGTCATTTAGGAAAGAGTTATTTCCAAAATATAAAATATGGTATGCATAATTACGTTTTTTTGACAAGTTAAAAAATAAGTAATATATATTAAGGAACAAAGACGAAACCAATTCTATTGGCTTTCATCCCGAAACAGTGGAGGGGCGGGGGGTATTTAAGATTAAAAAAAGTAGTCTGAGCATAAGTATCTCACCTGACGTTGTGTAAGTGAACAATCATATATATATATATATATATATATATATATATATATATATATATATATATATATATATATATATATATATATATATATATATATAGTGATATATATATATATAGTGTGTGTGTGTGTGTGTGTGTGTGTGTGTGTGTGATGATGATGATGATGATGATATATATATATATATATATATATATATATATATATATATATATATATATATATATATATATATATATATATATATATATATATATATATATATATATATATATATATATATATATGAGGCATAGTTTTGTTTACCTTTATGCTACTTTTAACAAAACGGTTGTCTCAAAATTTTGATCTGTTGCATTTTTGAAAAAAGGCACTGGGGGCTGGTTGCCCTCCGACCACTCTGGACTCTTAAAACGGGCGCTAAAATTTTCAATTTCTAATCGAATGAGCCTACTCCAAAGTTTAAACGACAAACCCTTTCATAAATACCGTACATGTTTTTATTGGGTAGCTTGCATAGCTTACAGCTCTTGCCCTGTGGGCTGGGGAGCAGGGGAAGCATAGCAATTTGACATTTGGACTATTTTGAACCAAAAGACTATCTCAAAATTTTGATTGGATGCCTTAGGGGAATAAAAGTGTAAGGGGGAGGGGGTTCTGTGCCCTTTGATCACTTTGGACTCTTAAAAAGAGAACTAGAGCTTTTGATTTCCAAATGAATCAGGCCCCTTTAAAGTTTATATGAACACCCCTTCTATAAAAACTCTTAAATGTTTTCAATGGGCAACTTGCAAGACTTAGCGGAGACTAGGGTGCCTCTGCACAAGGGGGACCTCCAGACATCGAACCTGTTGGCATAGCTATCTAGCGGAAAAATTCGAAAAAAAGTCACAAAGATGTGCCATTTTACTGTTCATCTTAGAGGCAAGACGGCACTTCCATCAAAGAGCATGGCAGTGATTCAGTCGATAATAAGACTTTAAAGAAACAGCTACCTTTTTTTTCGCGTAATGACAAAAGTGAAATAGAGAGGTAAGTTTTATGATACATTTAATGTAATGTTCTAGGAACAAGCAAAACGAACCCAATTTTCTTTTTTATATAAGATTTACGTAACTCTAGGTGTTCTTTGGTTAAAACTCTTTTCTTCTGAAAGGCTCCTTAGGAGCACTTCCGGACAATTTTTTTGGGGCAGGTTTGGACACTGTCCGGAGGTGCTCCGATGATTTGAGCTGCCATTGATATTTTTTTCTGTCATTTTTAAAAGCAAATGAAAGGACGATAGCACCTAGCAGGAGCGTTACTAGCAACTAGCAATTTTCCTTTAGGGCGGGGGACGACGAAAAGGTGCTGACAAAAATCCACATTGCACCGACGAATTTCTAAAAAAAAAAAAAAAGCAACGAACATTGAACGTTTCTTTTTAATAATGGCAAGCAAATGGTTTGAAAACAAAAATTTCAGCTGCGAAGTGGCGAAAACGTCGAAGATATAACTAATAGTTTGCCACAAATGGTCAACGTTTTTCTAAATTAATTAAAAAATCTTTTTCCATGAAATATGTTTTCAAAGAAAAATACAGAACTCCATTAAACAAAAAATGAGCAAAAATAAAATCAAATAATCTACCAAGCTCGAAACTACCACAAATCAGCATCGATGAATAGATGAAACCCAAAACGAACAGAAATTACAATAAATCACCGAGTCAAACTCAAAACGAGCAGAAATTAACATAAGTTGGGCGCAAAACCCTTATGCCTTCCCAAGGCCAGAACAAAATTTGTACTTTACTGAAAAAAATATAAATGTTTTTACTTTTATAACTTTAATAAATCAAATAATTTTAACATTTTGATTTCTAAATGTAAGTAGGCCTTTATGTATATTAAACTGACAATGCACATTCATTTGTATTTTTTCAGTAAAGTGCAAATTTTGTTCTGGCCTTGGGAAGGCATAGGGGTTTTGCGCCCAACTTATGTTAATTTCTGCTCGTTTTGAGTTTGACTTGGTTATTTATTGTAATTAAATAAAAAAACAAGTTTTTCTAACTGAAAGTAAGGAACAACGTTAAAACTTAAAACGAGTAGAGATGACCCTATAACTCCAATCACTCACCCCTGCTGCCACCTACAAATTTTTGTTTACATAATTTATGTCTGGTTGTTGTCAGTGAGAATGAAAAAACAGGAATTTTGTCACTTTGATGGATGTTTTTTATGGATGGTTATGTGTTTTGGTCAATTTATTTGATGTTTTTCATGGATGTCAACAGTAATTTATGGATTTTTTAATGATTTTTGTCAGTGAGAATTTGAAAAACCGGAATTTTCTCACTTTTATGGACGTTTTTAGTGTTTTTGTCAGTTAAAATGAAAAAACGCGAACTTTCTCACATTTATGTATGTTTTATAGTTTTTTTCAGTGAGAATGGAAAAACAGGAACTTTCTCACTTTGATGGATTATTGAGTCTAATCCAATCAGCCAATCAGAGGGCTTGTTTACATAACAATTTGACCTTGAGATTTCGTATATAACGGGCATGCAATGTGATTAAATTATCAGAAAGTATTTTGACACAATGGATAAATTTGATGAATTAGAAGTCAAGCCAACTTCAATTTGCAATGTAAGTACATTTTTTATTTTCAAATAAAATTATTTTCCTTGGTCACCCTCCAGTATATTCAGGTAAATCCCCCCTCCCACTCTAGTACAAACATCACTATACAATCTTTATACTCGATAGAAAACATAAAATATATTCTTTTTATTACCTAAACCTAACCCTCCCCCCCACTGTTTTTTACAGCCAAAATTCTCGCAAATAGAAATAATTATCCTTTCGAAAAATTTAGCTTTTCCATATTGTAATCTTTTCTATAAAAGAGACTTCCGTCAAATCTTAAAGCATTGTCGTTCTATTTTGACATAATTCTCTACGCGGGGTAAAAGTTAGCTGTCACCCCTATTACTATGTGTTTACGAACGCAGCAGCCAAAGTCAAAAGAAACTGTTTCTCCGCAAAATTAAAACACTTTGAGGCAATTGTAATAATTAGGCGCAGACGGACTGCGCTATTTTGGAGAAGTGAAACAGATTATTTTCAAGCTTTCTTTCGATAAAGTTTCTTATATAGTCCCGGGAGGTGAGCGTGAATCCAGGATTTTTTCTGGGGAGGGGGTTAGCACTTTTAATAGTGACAAAATGGAAATGAAAGACTGTTTTTACCATAATTGTTTTCAACTTCAGTGTCTAACCATTTCTCTTTGATATTTTAGTGATTTTAGCTATAGCATTTGAATAAAAGGTAGTAAGATATATTCTTTATTGATATGCCTTTCGCTTGAATATATCGCAAGATTAACTCAATGAGAAGGTGGACCTAGGGATGGCTTAATTTTCCTAAATTTAGGGGAGGGGGGGGGCGTAAAATCAACGATTTTTTTTGGGGAGGGGGAAAGAACTTTTATTAGTGACAAAATGGAAATGAAAGAGTGTTTTTACAATAATTGTTTTCAACTTCAGTGTCTAACCATGTCTCTTTGATATTTTAGTGATTTTAGCTATATTAATTGCATAAAAGGTCGTAAGATATATTCTTTATTGATATACCATTCGATTGAATATATCGCAAGATTAACCCAATGAGAGGTTGAACATAGGGGTGGCTTAATAGTCCAAATTTAGGGGAGGGGGCAATTTTATCTCCAGGATTTTTTCGGAGGAGGGGGTTAGCGCTTTTATTAGTGACAAAATAGAAAATGAAAGATTGTTTTTACCATAATTGTTTTCGACTTCAGTGTCTAACCATTTCTCTTTGACATTTTAGTGATTTTAGCTATAGCATTTGAATAAAAGGTAGTAAGATATATTCTTTATTGATATGCCTTTCGCTTGAATATATCGCAAGATTAACTCAATGAGAGGGATGGTTTAATTTTCCTAAAGTTAGGGGAGGGGGGGCGTGAATCCAGGAGTTTTGTTTGGGAGGGGGTGAGCGCTCTTATTAGTGACAAAATTGAAAATGAAAGATTTTTTTTGTCATAATTGGTTTCAACTTCAGTGTCTAACCATTTCTATTTGATATTTTAGCGATTTTAAATATAGCATTTGAATAAAAGGTAGTAAGATATATTCTTTATTGATATGCCTTTCGCTTTTATATATCGCAAGATTAACTCAATGAGAGGGTAGACCTAGGGATGGCTTAATTTTTCTAAATTTAGGGGAGGGGGGCAATTTAAGGGATTTAGGGGAGGGGGGCATGCGCTTGAATAAAAAACTGAACGTTCGTATAATAATGCTTTGAGTTATTTCTGAGAAAAGTTGAATTTATTATAATCAAACTATGATTTTCAGAGTTTAGGTTGCTTTCGACAAAGATTTCTCTTTACATACGGCAAATTTCCACAAGGTGATTGGTCCATGGCCCTTCTAACTGTGATAGAAGCTGCTACACCCTGCTTCAATCTCTTTTTACGTATTCAAACTGAATGTTCGTATAACAATGCTTTGAATTATTCCTCAGAAAATTGACCCCTCCAAATATTTACTCAGAGGAGCGGGTGCTGAAATGTAAAACGTTACTTATTTGCCAATTATTTTCACAGTTTTCAAGTTGGGATCTTTGAACACACTCCCTCCTTCTCAGTTTATTCTATGAAAGTGAGCTGTATTTGTTAGAGTTTCAGAAACATTACATATTTATTTAATTTAAGCACTTTTTTTCAGATATAATAATGTTTGGTGTGATTGACGCAGGATATATTGTTCTGAAATATTCCTCAACTGGCATTATTTTCGAAGCAGATTTCTTACTTCTAGACAATCAACGACGTGAAATTCATTGCTATAAATGGAACATCAGATACAATATGTATAAGTACGAGAAAAACAGATGGAGTCCAACACTAAATTTTATAAATCAAAATGGCTTTTACGCTAAAACCATACGACCAAATAATGAAAATGGCTATTAAATAAAACATGTACAAGAGGAAATTCAGGAAATATGCAGTTTTTCGGTGTGCAAGCTGTTTATGTTAAGGGAAACGTGCCAACTGATAAACTCTTACTAGAAAAATGTGATAAAAACATAGCATTATTCAATTTAGAAGACTTCAAATGTGAGAAATAGCCGCATTCAGTCCATTACCCAGAAGATGAAGTTAAATATTTCGCTCAATGGATACCGGAAAAGATACCTGACATGGAAAAATGCATCAGATATCCAAAGTCCTAAACTTTCTCCTCCTCATATCAAATGGATTAAGCTTCTTTTTTTTTAAATATGTTATTATTTTTTTTCAAACGTTTTTAAATATGTTTAAGCAATAAATATCTTAAGCCTCAACCGTTTTTATTCTTTAGAATAGTCCATCGCCATGAAAATTTTACTTTCAGATTCAACATGTCAGGGAACACACTTTCAAGTTCAGCATGTTGGAGAACCCTATATAGTCACCCCTAAAAAGGTAAGTTAACCGTAAAAGGTTAAAGAATTTCTCTGAAATTACACTTTCAGATCCAACAGGTCAGGGAACACACTTTCAGGTTCAACATGTAGGAGAACCCTAAATGCTCATCCCTAAAAAAGGTAAGTTAACCCTAAACGCTTAAAGAATTTCTCTGAAATTAGACTTTCAGGTTAGGTTAGGTAGGACCCCGCCCCCCCCTAACCCAACCCCCAAGTAACCCCCCGCCCCCAAAGCCCCCCGGGCCCCCAAAGACCCTCCGGACCCCGCAATACTTTTCAAAAGGCTTTATTATATCTTCTCAGAACAAGTTCTTTTCTTAATATCCTTCTTAAACCAATTTTACAAATTCAAAATTTTTCCTTAGTAGATAGAAAAAGCTATATCATAGCTGTGAATATTTTCTCGAAAGATAAGCAGTTCTATTTCAATTTTAAATTTTCTCAACGAAGTGAAGAAATGTTCAAGTTCTCTTCTGAATTTTCTCAATGAAAAAGAAATTAGTTTTTATTCAATTCTATTTTTCCAAATAATATAAAAATTTTCCACTTTAGTTCAGATTTTTCTCAAAGGGATGAATTATTTAAAATACTGTTCCAAATTTTCTCAAGGAAGTGAAGAAAAGTTCAAGTTCTCTTCTGAACTTTACCAAAGAACACACTTCAATTCTAATTTCTCCAGAGAAAACAAAAATCTTCCACTTCAGTTCTTTATTTCACAAAGACATAAAGAAATTTAAAGTTCAATTCTAATTTTTCGGTGGAAGATAGAAAAAGTAACCCCCAACCCGAAGGAACCCCCCGGTCCCCAAAGGCCCCCAGGCCCCCCGGTCCCCACAATGCCCACCAAAGGACACCGAACCCAAAGGCCCCCAAAGCCCCCCCGACAAACCCAACAGACCAACAAACAAAATTTATCTTAGAAATAATATTTTTCGTCAATGATAACAATTTTTTTGTTTGAACGAGCAAGTTTTCTACCAAAGATACCAAACATTTTCCTGTAACTACCATTTTTTTATTGTGATAACAAATTTTCTGTCAGAAGTAGCAATTTTTTATTAGAACTAACAAACATTCTCAGCAATGTAATGATATTTTAATTTAATGCTGACGTACTTATAGTGAACACACACAAATTTCTGGTAGAAATAATATTTTTCGTCAATGATAACACTTTTTTTGTTCGAACTAGCAAGTTTTCTACCAAAGATACCAAATTTTTTCTTAGAAGTAACATTTTTTTATGGTGATAACAACTTTTCGGTCAGAAGTAGCAAGATTTGCTTAACACTAACAAACATTCTCATCAAAGTAATAATATTTTACCTTAATACTAACATACTTTTACTGAACACACAGAAATTTCTCTTAGAAATAATATTTTTCATCACTAATAACACTTTTTCTGTTCGAACTAGCAAGTTTTCTACCAAAGATACCAAATATTTTCATAGAAGTAACATTTTTTTATTATGATAACAACTTTTCTGTCAGAAGTAGCAAGTTTTGCTTAACACTAACAAACATTCTCATCAAAGTAATAATAATTTACCCTTAATACTAAAATAATTTTAATGAACACACACAAATTTCTCTTAAAAATAATATTTTTCATCAGTGATAACACTTTTTCTGTTCGAACTAGCAAGTTTTCTACCAAAGATACCGAATATTTTCATAGAAGTAACATTTTTTTATTTTGATAGCAACTTATCTGTCAGAAGTAGCAAGTTTTGCTTAACACTAACACACATTCTCATCAACGTAATAATATTTTACCTTAATACTAACATACTTTTATTGAACAAACTGAAATTTTTCTTAGAAATAATATTTTTCTTCAGTGATAGCACTTTTTCAGTTCAAACTAGCGAGTTTTCTAGCAAAGATACCAAATTTTTTCTTAGAAGTAACATTTTTTTATTGTGATAACAAATTTTTTATCAGAAGTAGCAAGTTTTACTTAACACTAACAAACATTATCATCAAAGTATCGATATTTTACTTTAATACTAACAAACTTTTACTGAACACACGCAAATTTTTCTTAGAAATAATAATTTTCGTCAGTGATAACACTTTTTCTGTTCGAACTAGCAAGTTTTCTACCAAAGATACCAAATATTTTCATAGAAGTAACATTTTTTTATTATGATAACAACTTTTCTGTCAGAAGTAGCAAGTTTTGCTTAACACTAACAAACATTCTCATCAATGTAATGATATTTTACCTTAATACTAACATACTTTTACTGAGCACACACACAAATTTTTCTTAGAAATAATATTTTTCGTCAGTGATAACACTCTTTCTGTTCGAGCTAGTAAGTTTTCTACCAAAGATACAAAATTTTTTCTTAGAAGTATTATTTTTTGATTGTGATAACAACTTTTCTGTCAGAAGTAGCAAGTTTTGCTCAACACAATCAATCCTACTCATCAAACTAACAGCATTTTACTATAATACTATCAAACATTTACTGAACAGACAAAAATTTCTCTTAGAAATAATATTTTTCGTCAGTGATAACACTTTTTCAGTTCGAACTAGCAAGTTTTCTAGCAAAGATACCAAATATTTTCATAGAAGTAACATTTTTGATTGTAATAGCAACTTTTCTGTCAGAAGTAGCAAGTTTTTTCTTAACACTAACAAATATTCTCATCAAAGTAATGATATTTTACCTTAATACTAACATACTTTTACTGAACACACACAAATTTCTCTTAGAAATTATATTTTTCGTCAGTGATAACACTTTTTCTGTTCGAACTAGCAAATTTTCTACCAAAGATACCAAATTTTTTCGTAGAAGTTACATTTTTGACTGTGATAACAACGTTTCTGTCAGAAGAAGCAAGTTTTGCTTAACACTAACAAACCTTCTCATCAAAGTAACGACATTTTACCTTAATACTAACATACTTTTACAGAACACGCACACAAAGTTCTCTTAGAAATAATATTTTTCATTTCTATGTCTGAATCTATTTGCATACATGTCTGGGTTGGTGTTTGGTTAGGTTAGGTTAGGTTAGCTAAGTTAGGTTAGGTTAGCTAAGTTAGGTTATCTAGTAAACATTTCTCCATGTTTAAGTTAGGTTAGGTTAACTTATCATGAGCGCTCATGATAACCTAACCTAACCTAACTTAAACATGGTACCAAGTTGACACGGGTGGATTTTCCGGCGAGTATGGTTAGGTTAGGTTAGATCAAGTTAGATTAGGTTAGGTTAAGTTAGGTTGGTTTAGGTTAGCTTACGTATGCGCGCGTAGGTAGGCTAACCTAACCCAACCTAACTTAACCTAACCTAATCTAACTTGATCTTACCTAACCTAACCATACTCGCCGGAAAATCCACCCATGTCGACTTGGTATCATGTTTAGGTTAGGTTAGGTTATCATGAGCGCTCATGATAAGTTAACCTAACTTAACCTAACTTAAACATGGAGAAATGTTTACTAGCCAACTTAACTTAACTAACCTAACCTAACTTAGCTAACCTAACCTAACCTAACCATACACCAACCCAGATAGGTCAGAACATACATTTAGAAATAGAAATGTAAAATACAATATCTAAGAAAATTTTGTCTGCGTGTTCTGTAAAAGTGTGTTAGTATTAAGGTAAAATGTCGTTACTTTGATGAGAAGGTTTGTTAGTGTTAAGCAAAATTTGCTTCTTCTGACAGAAAAGTTGTTATCACAATCAAAAATGTTACTTCTACGAAAAAATTTGGTATCTTTGATAGAAAATTTGCTAGTTCGAACAGAAAAAGTGTTATCACTGACGAAAAATATAATTTCTAAGAGAAATTTGTGTGTGTTCAGTAAAAGTATGTTAGTATTAAGGTGAAATATCATTACATTGATTAGAATATTTGTTAGTGTTAAGAAAAAACTTGCTACTGCTGACAGAAAAGTTGCTATTTTAATCAAAAATTGTACTACTATGAAAATATTTGGTATCTTTGCTAGAAAACTTGCTAGTTCGAACTGAAAAAGTGTTATCACTGACGAAAAATATTATTTCTAAGAGAAATTTTTGTGTGTTAAGTAAAAGTATGTTAGTATTAGGGTAAAATGTTGTTACTTTGATGAGAAGGATTGTTAGTGTTAAGTAAAACTTGCTACTTCTGACAGAAAAGTTGTTATCACAATAAAAAATATAACTTCTAAGAAAAAATTTGGTATCCTTGGTAGAAAACTTACTAGTTCGAACAGAAAAAGTGTTATCACTAACGAAAAATATTATTTCTAAGAGAAATTTGTGTGTGTTCAGTAAAAGTATGTTAGCATTAAGGTAAAATATCATTACTTTGATGAGAATGTTTGTTAGAGTTAAGCAAAACTTGCTACTTCAGATAGAAAACTTGTTATCAAAATAAAAAAATGTTACTTCTATGAAAATATTTGGTATCTTTGGTAGAAAACTTGCTAGTTCGAACAGAAAAAGTGCTATCACTGACGAAAAATATTATTTCTAAGAGAAATTTGTGTGTTTTCAGTAAAAGTATGTTAGTATTAAAGTAAAATATCGTTACTTTGATGAGAATGTTTGTTAGTGTTAAGTAAAACTTGCTACTTCTGATAAAAAAGTTGTTATCACAATAAAAAAATGTTACTTCTACGAAAAAATTTGGTATCTTTGCTAGAAAACTTGCTAGTTTGAACTGAAAAAGTGTTATCACTGACGAAAAATATTATTTCTAAGAGAAATTTTAGTGTGCTAAGTAAAAGTATGTTAGTATTAGGGTAAAATATCATTACTTTGATGAGAATGTTTGTTAGTGTTAAGCAAAACTCGCTACTTCTGACAGAAAAGTCGTTATCACAATCCAAAAATGTTACTTCTATTTAAATATTTGGTATCTTTTGTAGAAAACATGTTAGTTCTAACAGAAAAAGTGTTGCAATTGATGAAAAATATTATTTCTAAGAGAAATTTGTGTGATTCCAGTATAAGTATGTTAGTATTAAGGGTAAAATATCATTACTTTGATGAGAATGTTTGTTAGTGTTAAGCAAAACTTGCTACTTCTGACAGAAAAGTTGTTATCATAATAAAAAAAATGTTACTTCTATGAAACTATTTGCTATCTTTGGTAGAAAACTTGCTAGTTCGAACAGAAAAAGTGTTATTAGTGATGAAAAATATTATTTCTAAGAGAAATTTCTGTGTTTTCAGTAAGAGTATGTTAGTATTAAGGTAAAATATTATTACTATGATGAGAATGTTTGTTAGTGTTAAGCAAAACTTGCTACTTCTGACCGAAAAGTTGTTATCACAATCAAAAAATGTTACTTCTAAGAAAAAATTTGGTATCTTTGGTAGAAAACTTGCTAGTTCAAACAGAAAAAGTGTTATCATTGACGAAAAATATTATTCTAAGAAAAATTTGCGTGTGTTCAGTAAAAGTATGTTAGTATTAAGGTAAAATATCATTACTTTGATGAGAAGGTTTGTTAGTGTTAAGCAAAACTTGCTACTTCTGATAGAAAAGTTGTTATCACAATCAAAAAATGTTACTTCTATGAAAATATTTGGTATCTTTGGTAGAAAACATGCTAGTTCGAACAAAAAAAGTGTTATCACTGACGAAAAATATTATTTCTAAGAGAAATTTTTGTTGGTTGGTCTTTTGGGTGTGTCGGGGGGGCTTTGGGGGCCTTTGGGTTTGGTGTCCTTTGGTGGGCGTTGTGGGGACCGGGGGGCCTGGGGGCCTTTGGGGACCGGGGGGTTCCTTCGGGTTGGGGGTTACTTTTTCTATCTTCCAACCGAAAAATTAGAATTGAACTTTAAATTTCTTTATGTCTTTGTGAAATAAAGAACTGAAGTGGAAGATTTTTGTTTTCTCTGGAGAAATTAGAATTGAAGTGTGTTATTTGGTAAAGTTCAGAAGAGAACTTGAACTTTTCTTCACTTCCTTGAGAAAATTTGGAACAGTATTTTAAATTTTTCATCTCTTTGAGAAAAATCTGAACTAAAGTGGAAAATTTTTATATTATTTGGAAAAATAGAATTGAATAAAAGCTAATTTCATTTTCATTGAGAAAATTCAGAAGAGACCTTGAACTTTTCTTCACTTCATTGAGAAAATTTAAAATTGAAATAGAACTGCTTATCTGTCGAGAAAATATTCACAGCTATGATATAGCTTTTTCTATCTACTAAGGAAAAATTTATAATTTGTAAAATTGTTTTAAGAAGGATATTAAGAAAATAACTTGTTCTTAAAAGACATAATATAGCCTTTTGAAAAGTATTGTGGGGTCCGGTGGGTCTTTGGGGGCCCGGGGGGCTCTGGGGCCGGGGGGTTACTTCGGGGTTGGGGTAGTGTGGGTCGGGGTCCTACCTAACCTAACCTGAAAGTGTGATTTCAGAGAAATTCTTTAAGCGTTTAGGGTTAACTTACCTTTTTTAGGGATGAGCATTTAGGGTTCTCCTACATGCTGAACCTGAAAGTTTGTTCCCTGACCTGTTGGATCTGAAAGTGTAATTTCAAGAAATTCTTTAACCTTTTAGGGTTAACTTACCTTTTTATGGATGACTATTTAGGGTTCTCCAACATGCTGAACCTGAAAGTGTGTTCCCTGACATGTTGAATCTGAAAGTATAATTTTCATGGCGATGGACTATTCTAAAGAATAAAAACGGTTGAGGCTTAAGATATTTATTGCTTAAACATATTTAAAAACATTTGAAAAAAATAATAATAACATATTTAAAAAAAAAAAAGAAGCTTAATCCATTTGATATGAGGAAGATCAAGTTTAGGACTTTGGATATCTGATGCATTTTTCCATGTCAGGTATCTTTTCCGGTATCCATTGAGCGAAATATTTAACTTCATCTTCTGGGTCATGGATTGAATGCGGCTATTTCTCACGTTTGAAGTCTTCTAAATTGGATAATGTTATGTTTTTATCAAATTTTTCTAGTAAGAATTTATCAGTTGGCACGTTTCCCTTAACATAAACAGCTTGCACACCGAAAAAAACTGCATATTTCCTGAATTTCCTCTTGTATGTGTTTCATTTCATAGCCATGTTCATTATGTGGTCGTATGGTATTGGTGTAAAAGCCATTTCGATTTATAAAATTTAGCTTTTGACCCCATCTGTTTTTCTCGTACTTATACATATTGTATCTGATTTTCCATTTATAGCTATGAATTTCACGTAGTTGATTGTCTATAAGTAATAAAGCTGCTTCGAAAATAATGACAGTTGAGGAATATTGCAGTCCAATATATCCTGTGTCAATCACACCGAACATTATTATAGCTGAAAAAAGCGCTTAAATTAAATAAATATGTAATATTTCTGAAACTCTAACAAATACAGCTCACTTTCTTAGAATAAACTGAGAAGGAGGGAGTGTGTTCAAAGATTCCCAACTTGAAAACTGTGAAAATGATTGGCAAATAAGTATCGTTTTACATTTCAGCACCCGCTCCTCTGAGTAAATATTTGGAGGGGTCAATTTTCTGAGGAATAACTCAAAGCATTGTTATACGAACATTCAGTTTGAATACGTAGAAAGAGATTGAGGCAGGGTGTAGTAGCTTCTATCACATTTAGAATGGCCATGGATCAATCACCTTGTGGAAATTTGCTGTAAGTAAAGAGAAGTCTTTATCTAAAGCAACCTAAAATCTGAAAATCATAGTTTGATTATAATAAATTCAACTTTTCTCAGAAATAAATCAAAGCATTATTATACGAATGTTCAGTTTTTTATTCAAGCGCATGCCCCCCTCCCCTAAATCCCTTAAATTGCCCCCCTCCCCTAAATTTAGGAAAATTAAGCCATCCCTAGGTCTACCCTCTCATTGAGTTAATCTTGCGATATATTCAAGCGAAAGGAATATCAAAAAAGAATATATCTTACTACCTTTTATTTAAATGCTATAGTTAAAATCTATAAAATGTCAAAGAGAAATGGTTAGACACTTAAGTTAAAAAAAATTATTACTAATACATTTTTTATTTTTATTTTTTGTCACTATTTAAAGCTTTAACCCTCGCCCCCCAAAACATGCTGGAGTCACGCCCCCCCTCCGCTAACTCTAGGAAAATTAAGTCATTCCACTCATTGAGCTAATCTTGCGATATATTCAAGCGAAAGGCATATCAATAAAGAATATATCTTAATACCTTTTATTCAAATGCTATAGCTAAAATCACTAAAATGTCAAAGAGAAATGGTTAGACACTGAAGTTGAAAACAATCATTGTAAAAACAATCTTTCATTTCTATTTTGTCACTATTAAAAGTGCTAACCCCCTCTCCAACAAAAATCGTGGATTCACGCCCCCCCTCCCCGAAATTTATGAAAATTAAGCCATCCCTAGGTCCATCCTCTCATTGAGTTAATCTGGCGATATATTCAATCGAAAGGCATATCAATAAAGAATATATCTTACTACCTTTTATTCAAATGCTATAGCTAAAATCACTAAAATATCAAAGAGAAATGGTTAGACACTGAAGTTGAAAACAATTATGGTAAAAACAATATTTCATTTCTATTTTGTCACTATTAAAAGTGCTAACCCCCTCCCCAGCAAAATCCTGGATTCACGCTCCCCTCCCGGGAATATAAAAAAAACTTTATCGAAAGAAAGCTTGAAAATAATCTGTTTCACTTCTCCAAAATAGCGCATTGCGTCTGCGCCTAATAATTACAATTGCCTCAAAGTGTTTTAATTTTGACGGAGAAACAGTTCCTTTTGACTTTGGCTGCCGCGTTCATAAACACACAGGAAAAGGGATGACAGCTAATTTTAACCTCGCGTAGAGCATTATGTCAAAACAGAACGACAATGCTTTAAGATTTGACGGAAGTCTCAGTTAGAGAAAAGATTACAATATGGAAAAGCTAAATTTTTCGAAAGGATAATTATTTCTATTTGCGAGTATTTTGGCTGTAAAAAACAATGGGGGCGGGTTATGTTTTGGTAATAAATAGAATATATTTTTTGTTTTCTATCGAGTATAAAGATTGTATAGTGATGTTTGTACTAGAGTGGGAGGGGGGGGGATTTACCTGAATATACTGGAGGGTGACCAAGGAAAATAATTTTATTTTAAAATAAAAAATATACTTACATTGCAAATTGAAGTTGGCATGACTTCTAATTCATCAAATTTATCCATTGTGTCAAAATTCTTTCTGATAATTTAATCACATTGCATGCCCGTTATATACGAAATCTTAAGGTCGAATTGTTATGTAAACAAGCCCTCTGATTGGCTGAGAAGGAAACACGTGATCTAACTGTTTCCTGGAAACTCATAACATTTGCCTCGAGCAACAACAAGATCTAGAAGGAAGCGTCATTGACTTGCCCCCATTAGACTCAATAATCCATCATAGTGAGAAAGTTCCTGTTTTTCCATTCTCACTGACAAAAACCATAAAACATACATAAATGTGAGAAAGTTCCTGTTTTTTCATTCTCACTGACAAAAACCATAAAAACATCCATAAAAGTGAGAAAGTTCCTGTTTTTCAAATTCTCACTGACAAAAACCATAAAAAAATCCATAAATTACTGTTGACATCCATGAAAAACATCAAATAAATTGACCTACACACATAACCATCCATAGAAACATCCATCAAAGTGACAAAATTCCTGTTTTTTCATTCTCACTGACAACAAACAGACATAAATTATGTAAAAAAAAAGTTGTAGGTGGCAGCAGGGGTGAGTGATCGGAGTTATAGGGTCATCTCTACTAAAACGAACAGAAATTATTCCGTATATGAAAGGGGTTGTCCCCTCCTAAACGCCTCGCTCTTTACGCTTAAGTTTTTTATTGTTTAAAAAAATAGAGGTGTGAAAAAGTGAAACTTTAGCGTAAAAAGCGAGGCGTTGAGGAGGGGACAGTCCCTTTCATATACGGAATAATTTCTGTTCGTTTTAGGTTTTAACGTCGTTTCTTACTTTCAGTTAGAAATACTTGTTTTGTTTATTTAATTTTTGAACGTTTTTGAATTCATGCATGTTTTGATTTTGGCTCACCGTACATAAATAATTAAAACAAAATTTCTTTATTAATTTTACTTTTATTTGGTTAAATGGCTTTCTCGAAACTTGTTTAATTTTATTTACGAACGTTTTTATTAGTAATAAACATACGTAAATTACGAATTAACTTACGTAACGAACTTCCATATTCATAGATTTTAATATGTATATTAGGGGGTTCGCCCCCTAGTCAATACCTTGCTCTTGAAGCTAAAGTTCAAATTTTGTTCCAATTCTTTATATGACCCCTTAATCACCAAGGCCGTTAATTAGAATAAATAGCTCTTATGAAAGAACTAAAAAATCTTTGGCTTAAAGAGGGAGGTATTGACTAGGGGGTGAACCCAATCATATATGTAATATTTTCTGTTCATTTTAAGTTTTGATTTTGCTCCTTACTTTCAGTTGAAAAACTTGTTTTTTTTAAATTTAATTTCTGATCTTTTTCTTTAATAATAATGGGAAATCCGGCACCCCCTTCATAGCAATGTCCCTTCCCCCATGAAAACTTCCTTCGTGGAAAAATCTTCCCATATAACCTCCGACCCCCCCCTCCCTCCCACCACCTACCAGAAAAAATCCCCCACTGAAAACGTCTATATACTTCCGAATAACCAATACTGTATGTTAACATTGGGTAAAGTTCATAACTTTCAGCCCTCCCCCCGGGGAATTCCGGGAATTAAGTCATCCT
The DNA here is from genome assembly GCF_049724085.1 of Artemia sp. Qi Xiang Cuo. Classification (NCBI taxonomy): domain Eukaryota; kingdom Metazoa; phylum Arthropoda; class Branchiopoda; order Anostraca; family Artemiidae; genus Artemia; species Artemia sp. Qi Xiang Cuo. Next base: position 40,323,213 of record NC_142808.1, on the reverse strand, counting down.
AAGAGACATATTTATCATATTTTTGACTATGCTGAACAAAATGGCTAATTTTGATCGGGTGACTTTGGGAAAAAACTGAGCACGGGGGGAGGCCTAGTTGCCCTCCATTTTTTGGTCAATTAAAAAGGGCCCTAGAACTTTTAATTTCAGTTCCAATGAACCGTCCCACGATGTTCTAGGACCACTGGGTCAATTACAATCACCCCTGGGGAAAAAAAACAAAAACAAAAAAAGCAAATAAACACGCATCCGTGATCTTTCTCTTGGCAAAAAATGCAAAATTCCACATTTTTGTAGGTAGGTGCTTGAAACCTCTACAGTAGGGTTCTCATATACGCTGAATATGATGGTGTGATTTTCATTAAGGTTCTATAACTTTTAGGGGGTCTTTCCGCCTTTTTTCTAAAATCATCTAAATTTTCTCAGGCGCGTAACTTTTGATGGGTAAGACTAAACTTGATGAAATTAAACCGCCCCCCCCCTTGAAAAGTGTCTGTATACTTCTCAATAGCAGATGCTATACGTAAACACTGGACAAACTTCATGACTTACAGAAATCTCTCCAAGGTTGATAGGGGTCATGTTATCCCCGTTAAAAACAATGCATCTACACATTCACTTAAAATTATATAGCAACATTTTTGTTAAACATTTATTGTAAAAAAACAACTAGTGCTGTTCAAAAAATTTGAATATTCAAATTTTGTTCAAAATTTCAGTTATAGTCAAACATCTTAATTCTTAAGTGGAAAAACTGAAATCCACTTTAAAAGTTATCCTAATATTAACGAATACTTTAGCTACGTCATGCGAAATCGAACTATAACTAATAAAAAAAAGTAATTCATATTATAATTCAAACTTAAACCAAATAAAAATTACTACCAATTAAAATGAAACTAAAAAAGGATCGAAATCAAAATGAATATTCATATCAAACATAAAGAAAAAAGATAATGCCACTGGTGAATAAATGGATCCGAAAAAAAAATATTAAAATGAATGAAATGAAACTTAAAACGAAAATAAGATTGCCATAAACAGAGGTAAGGCTATCAACCTCCGAGACCTCCAAATACCAAAGTGTCACCGAACTTTACTGAAAACAATATATATTTCAAAGTTCTCTGTTTTTATAATTATAATACTGAAATTTCTAAGAGTTTCAGAAACTGATATTATTATATATCAAAATAACTAGTCCACTTTTACTAGTAAATTTTGATTAGCCCCGCACTATTACTTTTTCTTGTTTCGCTGTTATTGTAATGACGAATTAGTAGTATCTCTCGTCTGGATTCTACGACTTTATGTTCCTTCCGGTTTTTCTGGTAGGTAATTCTATTCTACAGGGGCATTACACCCTTTCAAAGAGATTTACGCAATTTCTAGTTCAAGGTATATGCATGTTTTTTTTACCATCTATTGAATTCTACGAGGCCCCCGTACCAAACAGGTTTTTTTCTGATAGATATTCTATTCTACTGGTCATTACATCTTTCTTTGCCAAGAGATTTACGCAATTTTAGGACAAGTTTTTCTGACGTAGATTTCTAGTTCATGATATACAAGTTTTTTTACTTAGGTTAAATCCGTGGTCATTCATCTGTAAGTTGATTAGTAGGTTTTTTTTTAAACTTGGCTAATAGGTTTTTAAACCTATTACTACGAACGCTACATGCATTCCATTTTTGGAACTAGGAGCGAGATTGTGTGACACTATCAGACTGATTTCGTTTCATGGGTTCATTAATAGAAGGACTAATGTTTTTGAAAAGGGGTAATTACTTCTTTAGTTTACGAGATTTGCGAATTTTTTGCGAAAAGATATTTGCGTAAAGGTATTGCGATGGTTAAGAATGCCTCACGGGTAATTAAGGAATGGGATGCTTGCATCAACAATACATAGAATATGCTATTATACTTAATAGATTTGACGCTTACAAGAGACATTGCTAGAAGGTATTCAATTGCTTAATTGAAAATTAACGATAGAATGACATTGTGACTTGACCTAGCTTTACCTCGCCGATGTGGTCTGTATAATACATAAGTAACGTTTGAAAAGTATTGTCAATTTAAAAAGAAAGGGCTGAACAGTGTTTTGAGGGGGATGGGTTGCATGGAGGGTTCAGTTGCACGAGGGTTCAGTTAAAGGGGATACAGTTGCACGGGGGTTTCGGTTATACAGGGGTTCAGTTACGAGGAGGATTCAGTTGCACGGGGGTTGAGTTAAATGGGAATTGAGTTGCACGGGGGTTCAGTTAAAGGGGATACAGTTGCACGGGGGGTTTCGGTTATACAGGGGTTCAGTTACAAGGGGGATTCAGTTGCACGGGGGTTGAGTTAAATGGGAATTGAGTTCCACGAGAGTAGTGCTTTGTCGTGGTTTAGCCGTGAGGTCCCTTACCACAACCCCAAAAGGTTCCGATCCCCCCCCCCCCACCCCCCAAGAACCCCCCCGGCCGCCAAGGGTCGCGAGGCGCCCCAAGGAGGCGGGGTTTACCGTGTAACTTTTACATTCTCGTTATTTTCAAATTTCCGTTTGAAGGACTCAGTTGTTTTAAGCCAGTGTGATTTTTTCTTTACATGGTGTTCGTTCAAAAAAGCGAGAATTTCTGTTAAATAAATAATTCTTATATTTTTTCCATTCAATTGAAGGCGAGGATTTCTGTTAAATAAATAATTGTTATACCTTTTAAAATGACTTCACGGGGTTTGAGGGGGCTCTGTTGTTTTAAGCCGTTTGATTTTTTCTTTACATGGTGTTCGTTCAAAAAGCGAGGATATTCCGTGTGATTTTTTTGGGAAGTTTAATGAATTTATTAGTTACCGAGAGTTCAATGACACCTCCCCGCAATGACTTCCAGGGGTTTTATGACTCCACCTCACAATGAATTCAGATGGTTTTAGGACTCATCCCCCTAGCCATAACTCCATTCAACCTTAAGCGAAGATATAAAAGTTTGAAGAAGTATTTTTCTGCTTAACAACTACATTAATAACTTCCAAGATGATAGGACTTATTTTTTAATTTAATTGGGAATGAAAAGTCAAAGTCTAACATAAAGAACAAGGTATTTCGGAGGGGTAGCTAACTTCATATACGGGATAATTTCCATTCGTCTTAGTTTTTAACGATGCTCATTATTTATAGTTGAAAATGCTTATTTTTTAATTTAATTGGGAATGAAAAGTCAAAGTCTAACATAAAGAACAAGGTATTTCGGAGGGGGGTAGCTTACTTCATCTATGGGATAATTTCCTTTCGTCTTAGTTTTTAACGATGCTCCTTATTTCTAGTTGAAAATGATTATTTTCTAATTTTATTGGGAATGAAAAGTCAAAGTCTAAAATAAAGAACAAGGTATTTCGGAGGGGGTAGCTAACTTCATCTACTTGATAATTTCCATTCGTCTTAGTTTTTAACGATGCTCCTTATTTCTAGTTGAAAAACATTATACCTCATTCTTTTTATTCTAACTTAAATTCTAGGAATAGGACTTCATTCCATCGGCTAAATTAGTTTATTCATCAATAACGGTGAACAAAAAAGACTATTAATTCTCCATATTCTTCTGGTCATTCGCCCAGTCCTCCTTCTCTCTTCTTCTTCTGATTGCATCAGTGAATTTCAAGAGGTTTATACGATATTGGAATGCAGTTTTTGGAATTTGCCATTGAAGATGTATTGCTTGTGGAACTTATTTTTAGCCTCAGCTTCTTTACAGGGCTTCTGTCTTCTTCATTACCATCTATCTTTCCTTTTTCAACCGACCACTTCGTTTGCGTAGCCTCAGAGTTTCTAAGTTTTCTTTTCAGCTTTTGCTGGGTTTTCCGGGTTTTCTTTTCTACTTTTCCTATAAGTGCTTCATCTTTCATATCAAGTGGAATTTCCTTCTTTGGTTCGCTCATTTCGCACTTGGAATGAAAGTCCAATTCGTCATAACGAGGATGTAAAGATCCTGATGCCAGGAGAGCACAGGACTTTAACTCACTTTCTGTTAGTTAGTTTATCACTATTGTAGAGGACTTCAATTGTCTCCGAATTCCAGGTATTTCAGCGAGGCTAATGAAACATCTTTCTGTCATTTTTTATTTCCTGAAATGGAAACAGAGATCATTGAAATATTGATCTTTTTCTGCATTGCCAAAAAATATTGCTTTCAAAATTCTTTACAGTCTCATGAAATGTAATTAAACAAATATAAAAGATTTTTCAACTAAAGTAAGGAACAAGTTTAAAACTCATAACAGATTGAAGCTACTTTGTATATAAGGGAGGTACCCCCAATTTTTTCTAAAAAATTTGGAAAAAAAAGCCAACTTCACAATAAAGAGTAAGGAGTTAAGGATGAGACAGACTTTTGATCTTTTACATAATTAAATAAATAAATAAAAAAAAAACTTGCGAATATTTTCATTCTAACTTAACTTGTAGGAAATAATCGAGTCAAACTCAAAACGAGCAAATCCCCTATGTCTTCCCAATTTAATTTTCTTTCAAATGAATACTTTTCAATTTAAACTTAAAATATGCTAAATTCTTGATTTTCATTCTAACTTAACTTGTAGGAAATAATCGAGTCAAACTCAAAACGAGCAGAAATTAACATAAGTTGGATGCAAAATCCCCTTTTCAATTGCGAATTTTCTTTAGAAATTTGGAAAAAACCAATTAGCTGGGATGCCAAATGGACACTTTTAGTGGCTTTTGGACACTTTTTTACTTTGAAGGACACAGGGACACTATTGAGTCGAAAAAGGCAACTTTTTGAAAAAAAAGGACACTTTTTGGACATTTTCCAAAATCAAAACCAAATGGCTTTATTTTCTTCTTCTTTTTGACTGCTTTTAATTTGTACTTTACTTTTAGGCTTTGGTACCAGCTTACACACACACACACACACACACACACACACACACACACACACACACACACACACACACACACACACACACACACACACACACACACACACACACACACACACACACACACACACACACACACACACACACACACACACACACACACACACACACACACACACACACACACACACACACACACACACACACACACACACACACACACACACACACACACACACACACACACACACACACACACACACACACACACACACACACACACACAACACACACACACACACACACACACACACACACACACACACACACACACACACACACACACACACACACACACACACACACACAGACACATACACACACACACACACACACACATGTCTGACATAGTTATTAGATATTTCGACTATGCTGAACAAAATGGCTTTCTAAAAATTTGGATTTTTTAACTTTGGGGAAATTGAACATTGAATGGAGCATAGTTGCCCCTTCAGTGGTTTTTTGGTCACTTAAACAGAGCACTAGAACTTTTAATTGTCATTCAAATGAGCCCTACAGTAGGATGTCCACTACTATCCTAAGCTTCAGCTGAAGCTAGTTTCAAACATTGAACCTAAAAGATTCATATTACCATAGTTCCGAAGTGTTTATAGAATTGGTGGTCTTTAAAAAGACCGTTGGTTAGTCATGAGCGTGATGACTATTGTAATAATTCATCATTGTTTGTCATCCACTCAGTATGATTCCAATCTATATTAGGGACTTGCTTGTTCTTCTTCTTCTTCTTCTTAGGATATCTGACACACATATTCCGAGAAGGAATATGTATTGGTACCCATTTACTAAAAAATCGAACTTCGTCCTCGGGGTTGTGTATCTTACCCGGAAATTTCTCACAACCAAAATCTTCCAGGTTGAATAATGGTATATCTGACTTGCATTTCTCAATTAAAAGTTTGTCAGAGGGTACATTCCCTTTTGCATACAGTGCAGTTACGCCAAAAAACAGCATATCTCTCTAACTTCCTCCTGAACGTAGGATAAATCCTTCCCTTTGTTATAGGATGGATGAATCATTCTATTATACAAACCCATTTTGTTTATAAAGTAAAGTGTACTCCGCCAGCTCTCTTCATTGTACGCATACATATTATAGTTTATAAACCAATGATAACAAGAGACCTCTTGAAGATCAGTAGTCAACAGTAGAAATGAGCATTCAAAAATCACACCACACGCTGATTTCTTCATGCCAATGTACTCACAGTAAAAAACGCCACACATCTTTGAACTTATATTGATAGAATGGATATTCAAAACTGTTTAAAAATCCAAATTGAAACTACATTATATACTAAAGAAACTGAATATATTAACATCTAAAACAAGAATTTTTATTCTTATCAGATTCAAAACGTCTAATATCTCAAGCATATGCGACCCACTCAAGCATATGCGACTCAAATTTCATCTTTAAAACGCTAAGATATCTCATCAAGTAATTTAAAGCTTAGGATCAAAAGATATCTGATCAAGTAATTTAAAGCTTAGGATCAATTCCATTGCCGTTATAAATTGCTGAAAACTAAGTTCCTAGTAGTATTATATTTAGCAAGGATCCTTTTAAACAAAAAGGCAAAATATGACTCTTCGATGTATTCATTATAATAATATAAAATATTTGAAACTTATACAAAAGGGGTTCAGTTGCACGGGGGTTGAGTCAAATGGGGATTGAGTTCCACGAGAGTAGTGCTTTGTCGTGGTTTAGCCGTGAGGTCCCCTACCACAACCCCAAAGGGCTCTGATCCCCCCACCCCAACCCCGAAGGAACCCTCCGGTCCTCAAAGGTTCTCTAGGCTCCCAAAGGGGCCGTGGTTTACCTTGTAACTTTTACATTCTCTTGATTTTCAAAGTTCCGTTTGAAGGACTCTGTTGTTTTAAGCCAGTGTGATTTTTTCTTTACATGGTGTTCGTTCAAAAAAGCCAGAATTTCTGTTAAATAAATAATTCTTATATTTTTTCCGTTCAATTGAAGGCGAGGCCGATGTGGTCTGTATAATACATAAGTAACGTTATGAAAAGTATTGTCAATTTAAAAAGAAATGGCTGAAAAGTGTTTTGAGGGGGATGGGTTGCATGGAGGGTTGAGTTGCACGAGGGAATTCAGTTAAAGGGGGTACAGTTGCACGGGGGTTTCGGTTATACAGGGGTTCAGTTACAAGGGGGATTCAGTTGCACGGGGGTTGAGTTAAATGGGAATTGAGTTCCACGAGAGTAGTGCTTTGTCGTGGTTTAGCCGTGAGGTCCCTTACCACAACCCCAAAGAGCTCCGATCCCCCCACCCCAACCCTGAAGGAACCCCCCAGTCCGCAAAGGTTCTCTAGGCTCCCAAAGGGGCCGTGGTAATTACCTAACATTTCTAGATGGTTAAAGGGGATACAGTTGCACGGGGGTTTTGGTTATACAGGGATTCAGTTACAAGGGGGATTCAGTTGCACGGGGGTTGAGTTAAATGGGAATTGAGTTCCACGAGAGTAGTGCTTTGTCGTGGTTTAGCCGTGAGGTCCCTTACCCTTAGCCTAGAGAACCTTTGAGGACTGGGGGGTTCCTTCAGGGTTGGGGTGGGGGGATCGGAGCCCTTTGGGGTTGTGGTAAGGGACCTCACGGCTAAACCACGACAAAGCACTACTCTCGTGGAACTCAATTCCCATTTAACTCAACCTCCGTGCAACTGAATCCCCCTTGTAACTGAACCCCTGTATAACCGAAACCCCCGTGCAACTTTACCCCCTTTAACTGAATTCCCTCGTGCAACTCAACCCTCCATGCAACCCATCCCCCTCAAAACACTTTTCAGCCATTTCTTTTTAAATTGACAATACTTTTCAAACGTTACTTATGTATTATACAGACCACATCGGCCTCGCCTTCAATTGAACGGAAAAAATATAAGAATTATTTATTTAACAGAAATTCTGGCTTTTTTGAACGAACACCATGTAAAGAAAAAATCACGCTGGCTTAAAACAACAGAGTTCTTCAAACGGAACTTTGAAAATCAAGAGAATGTAAAAGTTACAAGGTAAACCACGGGCCCTTTGGGAGCCTAGAGAACCTTTGAGGACCGGAGGGTTCCCTTGGGGTTGGGGTGGGGGGATTGGAGCCCTTTGGGGTTGTGGTAGGGGACCTCATGGCTAAACCACGACAAAGCACTACTCTCGTGGAACTCAATCCCCATTTAACTGAACCCCCGTGCAACTGAACCCCTTTTGTATAAGTTTCAAATATTTTATATTATTATAATGAATACATCTAAGAGTCATATTTTGCCTTTTTGTTTAAAAGGATCCTTGCTAAATATAATACTGCTAGGAACTTAGTTTTCAGCAATTTATAACGACAATGGAATTGATCCTAAGCTTTAAATTACTTGATCAGATATCTTTTGATCCTAAGCTTTAAATTACTTGATTAGATATCTTAGCGTTTTAAAAATGAAATTTGAGTCGCATATGCTTGAGTGAGTCGCATATGCTTGAGATATTAGACGTTTTGAATCTGATAAGAAAAAAAATTCTTGTTTTAGATGTTAATATATTCAGTTTCTTTAGTATATAATGTAGTTTCAATTTGGATTTTTAAACAGTTTTGAATATCTATTCTATCAATATAAGTTCAAAGATGTGTGGCGTTTTTTACTGTGAGTACATTGGCATGAAGAAATCAGCGTGTGGTGTGATTTTTGAATGCTCATTTCTACTGTTGACTACTGATCTTCAAGAGGTCTCTTGTTATCACTGGTTTATAAACTATAATATGTATGCGTACAATGAAGAGAGCTGGCGGAGTAAACTTTACTTTATAAACAAAATGGGTTCGTATAATAGAATGATTCATCCATCCTATAACAAAGGGAAGGATTTATCCTACGTTCAGGAGGACGTTAGAGAGATATGCTGTTTTTTTGGCGTAACTGCACTGTATGCAAAAGGGAATGTACCCTCTCACAAACTTTTAATTGAGAAATGCAAGTCAGATATACCATTATTCAACCTGGAAGATTTTGGTTGTGAGAAATTTCCGGGTAAGATACACAACCCCGAGGACGAAGTTCGATTTTTTAGTAAATGGGTACCAATACATATTTCTTCTCGGAATATGTGTGTCAGATATTCTAAGAAGAAGAAGAAGAAGAACAAGCAAGTCCCTAATATAGATTGGAATCATACTGAGTGGATGACAAACAATGATGAATTATTACAATAGTCATCACACTCATGACTAGCCAACGGTCTTTTTAAAGACCACCAATTCTATAAACACTTCGTAACTATGGTAATAAGAATCTTTTAGGTTCAATGTTTGAAACTAGCTTCAGCTGAAGCTTAGGATAGTAGTGGAAATCCTACTGTAGGGCTCATTTGAATGACAACTAAAAGTTCTAGTGCTCTGTTTAAGTGACCAAAAAAAACGAAGGGGCAACTATGCTCCATTCAATGTTCAATTTCACCAAAGTTACACAATCCAAATTTTTAGAAAGCCTCTTTGTTCAGCATAGTCGAAATATCTAATAACTATGTCAGACATGTGTGTGTGTGTGTGTGTGTGTGTGTGTGTGTGTGTGTGTGTGTGTGTGTGTGTGTGTGTGTGTGTGTGTGTGTGTGTGTGTGTGTGTGTGTGTGTGTGTGTGTGTGTGTGTGTGTGTGTGTGTGTGTGTGTGTGTGTGTGTGTGTGTGTGTGTGTGTGTGTGTGTGTGTGTGTGTGTGTGTGTGTGTGTGTGTGTGTGAGTGTGTGTGTAAGCCGTTACCAAAGCCTAAAAGTAAAGTACAAATTAAAAGCAGTCAAAAAAAAGAAGAAAATAAAGCCATTTGGTTTTGATTTTGGAAAATGTCCAAAAAGTGTCCTTTTTTTAAAAAAGTTGCCTTTTTTGACTCAATAGTGTCCCTGTGTCCTTCAAAGTAAAAAAGTGTCCAAAAGCCACAAGAAAGTGTCCATTTGGCATCCCAGCTAATTGGTTTTTTCCAAATTTTTAAAGAAAATTCGCAATTGAAAAGGGGATTTTGCACCCAACTTTTGTTAATTTCTGTTCGTTTTGAGTTTGACTCGATTATTTCCCACAAGTTAAGTTAGAATAAAAATCAAGAATTTAGCATATTTTAAGTTTAAAATGAAAAGTATTCATTTGAAAGAAAATTAAATTGGGAAGACATAGGAGATTTGCTCGTTTTGAGTTTGACTCGATTATTTCCTACAAGTTAAGTTAGAATGAAAATATTCGCAAGTTTTTTTTTATTTATTTATTTAATTATGTAAAAGATCAAAAGTCTGTCTCATCCTTAACCCCTTACTCTTTATTGTGAAGTTGGCTTTTTTTCCAAATTTTTAAAGAAATTTGGGGGTCCCTCCCTTGTATACAAAGTAGCTTCAATCTGTTATGAGTTTTAAACTTGCTCCTTACTTTAGTTGAAAAATCTTTTATATTTGTTTAATTACATTTCATGAGACTGTAAAGAATTTTGAATGCAATATTTTTTGGCAATACAGAAAAAGATCAATATTTCAATGATCTCTGTTTCCATTTCAGGAAATAAAAAATGACAGAAAGATGTTTCATTAGCCTCGCTGAAATACCTGGAATTCGGAGACAATTGAAGTCCTCTACAATAGTTATAAACAAACTAACACAAAGTGAGTTAAAGTCCTGTGCTCTGCTGGCATCAGGATCTTTACATCCTCGTTATGACGAATTGGACTTTCATTCCAAGTGCGAAATAAGCGAACCAAAGAAGGAAATTCCACTTGATATGAAAGATGAAGCACTTATAGGAAAAGTAGAAAAGAAAACCCGGACAACCCAGCAAAAGCTGAAAAGAAAACTTAGAAACTCTGAGGCTACGCAAACGAAGTGGTCGGTTGAAAAAGGAAAGATAGATGGTAATGAAGAAGACAGAAGCCCTGTAAAGAACCTGAGGCTAAAAATAAGTTCCACGAGCGATACATCTTCAATGGCACATTCTAAAAACTGCATTCCAATATCGTATAAACCTCTTGAAATTCACTGATGCAATCAGAAGAAGAGAGAAGGAGGAATGGGCGCATGACCAGAAGAATATGGAGAATTAATAGTCTTTTTTGTTCACCGTTATAGATGAATAAACTAATTTAGCCGATGGAATGAAGTCCTATTCCTAGAAGTTAAGTTAGAATAAAAAGAATGAAGTATAATGTTTTTCAACTAGAAATAAGGAGCATCGTTAAAAACTAAGACGAATGGAAATTATCCCGTAGATGAAGTTAGCTACCCCCTCCGAAATACCTTGTTCTTTATGTTAGACTTTGACTTTTCATTCCCAATTAAATTAAAAAATAATCATTTTCAACTAGAAATAAGGAGCATCGTTAAAAACTAAGACGAAAGGAAATTATCCCATATATGAAGTTAGCTACCCCCTCCGAAATACCTTGTTCTTTATGTTAGACTTTGACTTTTCATTACAAATTAAATTAATAAATATGATTTGTAATCTATAATTAAGTAGCATATTTAAAAACTAATACGAATGGAAATTATCACGTATATGAAGTGAGCTACCCCCTTCGAAATACCTTGTTCTTTATGTTAGACTATGACTTTTCATTCCCAATTAAATTAAAAAATAAGTCCTATCATCTTGGAAGTTATTAATGTAGTTGTTAAGCAGAAAAATACTTCATCAAACTTTTATATCTACGCTCAAGGTTGAATGGAGTTATGGCTAGGGGGATGAGTCCTAAAACCATCTGAATTCATTGTGAGGAGGAGTCATAAAACCCCTGGAAGTCATTGAGGGGAGGAGTCATTGAACTCTCGGTAACTATAAATTCATTAAACTTCCCAAAAAAATCACGCGGAATATCCTCGCTTTTTGAACGAACACCATGTAAAGAAAAAATCAAATGGCTTAAAACAACAGAGTCCCCTCAAACCCCGTGAAGTCATTTTAAAATGTATAACAATTATTTATTTAACAGAAATCCTCGCCTTCAATTTAACGGAAAAAATATAAGAATTATTTATTTAACAGAAATTCTCGCTTTTTGAACGAACACCATGTAAAGAAAAAATCACACTGGCTTAAAACAACAGAGTCCTTCAAACGGAACTTTGAAAATCAAGAGAATGTAAAAGTTACAAGGTAAACCACGGCCCTTTTGGGAGCCTAGAGAACCTTTGAGGACCGGGGGGGCGTTCTTTCGGGGTTCGGGTGGGGGGATCGGATCCCTTTGGGGTTGTGGTAAGGGACCTCACGGCTAAACCACGACAAAGCACTACTCTCGTGGAACTCAATTCCCATTTAACTCAATCCCCGTGCAACTGAATCCCCCTTGTAACTAAACCCCTGTATAACCGAAACCCCCCGTGCAACTGTATCCCCTTTAACTGAACCCCCGTGCAACTCAATTCCCATTTAACTCAACCCCCGTGCAACTGAATCCTCCTCGTAACTGAACCCCTGTATAACCGAAACCCCCGTGCAACTGTATCCCCTTTAACTGAACCCTCGTGCAACTCAACCCTCCATGCAACCCATCCCCCTCAAACACTTTTCAGCCATTTCTTTTTAAATTGACAATACTTTTCAAACGTTACTTATGTATTATACAGCCCACATCGGCGAGGTAAAGCTAGGTCAAGTCACAATGTCATTCTATCGTTACTTTTCAATTAAGCTATTGAATACCTTCTAGCAATGTCTCTTGTAAGCGTCAAATCTATTAAGTATAATAGCATATTCTTTGTACTGTTGATGCAAGCATCCCATTCTTTAATTACCCGTGAGGCATTCTTAACCATCGCAATACCTTTACGCAAATATCTTTTCGCAAAAAATTCGCAAATCTCGTAAACTAAAGAAGTAATTACCCCTTTTCAAAAACATTAGTCCTTCTATTAATGAACCCATGAAACGAAACCAGTCTGATAGCGTCACACAATCTCGCTCCTAGTTCCAAAAATGGAATGCATGTAGCGTTCGTAGTAATAGGTTTAAAAACCTATTAGCCAAGTTTAAAAAAAAAAACAACTTATCAACTTACAGATGAATGACCACGGATTTAACCTAAAAAAAAAAACTTGTATATCATGAACTAGAAATCTACGTCAGAAAAACTTGTCCTTAAATTGCGTAAATCTCTTGGCAAAGAAAGATGTAATGACCAGTAGAATGGAATATCTATCAGAAAAAACCTGTTTGGTACGGGGGCCTTGTAGAATTCAATAGATGGTAAAAAAAACATGTAAATACCTTGAACTAGAAATTGCGTAAATCTCTTTGAAAGGGTGTAATACCCCTGTAGAATAGAAGTACCTACCAGAAAAACCGGAAGGAACATAAAGTCGTAGAATCCAGACGAGAGATACTACTCGAATTGAAAATTGTCTTGAATCACCGACGAAGCTCTTGCAAGCTCTTAATGTCTCTTAGGGAGTTAGAGCCCAGAGAGCTCTAATGAGTTTACTATTGCCTTTACTTTTCGTTAGAAAACTTTATTTTTAGAAACATTTTTAAAATCAATTTCTGTTCGTTTTTGATTGCCAAAGATTCAAGTTTTTCAAAATTCCCTTTTTCAAAATATTTTTGTATTCCACAATAGATTAACAGTTTTGGTAAGACCTAATAAATTAAACTGCAATTGGATATTAATTGCTGAAAGCTCACCAGCTCAAGATTTTTTTTCACACAGGCCGGATTTGAAGCTTTAACACCTCTAGGCTCAAGCGTTTTTCCACTCCGTTTTGCAAGATTTTCGGGAAAATCTCGAAACTTCGGAAATGTTGAAAGCCGCAGGGCCTAGTGGGCTTATTGGTAAATCCTGGTCTGTTTCACTGCAATTTCATTTAGTTTCAATGTTATAATAAGAACAAAAGAAAATATTTGTGGTGTAATTTCTTTTAGTAAAGCACCAAATACGCAGCTGAATTTTCGACTGTTTTGATAAAAATTGCTCTTTCAAAATCTTGATAAAATGCATTTGTGGAAAAAAGGCACAGGGGGGGGGGGAATTACTTTAATATCACTTTCGATCCTTAAGAACTTACAACTTACATAAATTAAAATTCTTGTGCGGGTGCTATGGTGGATTTTTCAACCCCTAAATTATATTAATTTTAATTTTTGACTATTTTAAAGAAAATGGTCATCTAAAAATCTTTCTCGGATGTATTTGGGGGGAAAGAAGGTGGGAGGATAGATACCCTTCGATCACTTTCGATGACTCTTCAAAAGGTAACTGGAACTTTCAATTTCCAATATAACGAGCAATCTCTGAAGTTTATACAGACCAACCCTAACATAAAACCTTATATTCCCTCGAGCCATAGCTTACAACACTTACCCCCGGGTTTCGAGGGAATGTGTCGACCTCGGAGTTTTTGTTATTTGATCTTTAAACTATTTCGAACAAAATAGCTACCTAAAAAATTTATAGGATGCATTCAGGGAAAAAGGGCATTAAGGGGGGGGGGCTAGTTCCCTTCCGATCACCTTTGACTCTCGAGAAGGGCACTAGAAATTTTGATTTACAGTCAAATAAGCCCCCTTCTAAGTTTATAGGACCATCCATTCCAAAAAAAACTTTATAAACTCCCAAAGCATATTTTACAATTCTTGTCTCCGGATTCTAGAGGGGGAGGGGGTTGTATTATCCTTGGATTTTTTGTTATATTATCTTTGGTCTATTCGAACAAAATGGCTATATAAAAAAATCGATTAGACGTATGTGGGAAAAAGAAGGTTGGGAGGAAGGAGGCTAGCCGCCATCGGATCACTTTTGACTCTTAAAAGATGAATTTGAACTTTCAATTTATATTCATTTGACTCCCCTCCAAAGCTTATACGACCACCTCTTCCATTAAAACCTTATATGCCCCAGTGGGATAGGTTACCATCCTTCTCCTAGCTCTGGTGGGGGAGGGGGGTTATGTTGACAAGAACTTTCAATTTCCAATCAAATGAGCCACCTTCGAAGTTTATACGACCATCCCTTACATAAAAACCCTATACGCCTCCGGGGCATAGCTTAAAACACTTGCCCCCGGGCTCTAGAGGGTTGCGTCGACACTGGAGTTTTTCTTATCTGGCCTTTGAACTATTTTCAACAAATGGCTATCTCAAAATATTTATCGAATGGGCTAAGGGAAAAAGGGCGTGGAGGGGTTAATTGCTCTCGGGTCTCTTTTTATTCTTAAAAAGTGAACTAGAACTTTCAGTTTCCAATCAAATGAGTCCTTTCTGAAATTTATACGGGCATCCCTTTCATTAGGAACCATATATACACCATGGACATAACTTACAACGCCTGCCCATTGACCCTAGGGGGTTGTGTCAACACCAGAATTTTTGTTATCTGATCTTTGAACTAATTAAAAAAAAGGCTATCTCAAAATTTGTATCGGGCGGGCTTGGGGAAAAAGGGCACAGAGGGGACTGGTGCATTTCATTATCCACATGATCTTCTACGGGAGGAATTTTTATGTGAGGGGAATTCTCCTATAAAAATTCTCTGTGGGTGGGGCTTTCAGAAATAAAGGAATACAAAGGCAAGTTTTCAACTGAAAGTATGTAGTTGCGTTGAAACTAAGAATGAACAGAGACTATTCCCTATGTAAGAGAGGCTGCCCCCTCTACCGCTTGCTAATTACACTACAAAACGCTGGAAATGAAACTGTTCAAGCAATAAAGGTTGTCAAGTTCTCAAGTTCAAGTTCAGGTTCTTTTATTCAATAAAAATAAAAACTCTACAATCCACAAAAATTCCAAAGGGCCCAGAGGCCCGTTAACTGGGAAAAAAATTAACACTGTATATGTATCATTTGCAGGCTACTGAACTAGGCCGAGGCAAAAATAAATAAGAAGTACTACCCACACGAACACAACCGATCTCCACATCACCTAAAAACAAAAACAAATCTTACTTTGTCACTGACATCCAGGGCTGGCGAGTCCAGAAATCCCAGCTCCTCCACAAACACGTTAACAATAATTTTTTCAAAATTTTCTACATAATTTTTGTTAGGTTCTTTGCCTACCGGGTTCTTCATAATTTCATTAAAATCTTCTCTTTTAATTTCAAGCTCATCTAAACTGTCATCTTTATTATTTAACGTTGAGCCTTAATAGATACTTGGGTTGAGATAAGGCGATAATTGAGTGAACAATGGTGATGCACAGAAGATCATTAAAGCTCAATAAATAGGCAATGACACGAACTTGAAACATGTCTATTGCAGCCGAAATATTTGCCGAAGTATTAACCTCGCCACTGTGCAAATGGGTGTTTTCAATAGATATCACGCACCAAGTGCATAATAAAATAGGTTCTTCTGGAGCTCCTCATAAACACGCAAGTGACATAGACTGATATTGTTGGTTTGCTCTTTTGATAACCTGTATATTTATACACTGTTTACAAATTTTTATCTTAATGCCCTTAACCTTACAAGTAGTTGCGAGTAGTAAAACTAGTAAATGTCGTAGTAGCAGTAGTATTAGTAGCAGTGTGCACATATTGTCTTTTGGTCAATTGACCTTCTCCTTTAAGTATTCTCGGAGAGTTCCAACCACAGTTTAGATAATTATCCAGTATGATCATTCCCTATCTCACCCATTATAAAAAGTGACCGGGGTGCGAGTGCTCCAGAGAACGTAGAAACATAAGCAGCATCAGATCTTTTCACGGGTAGACAAGTCAGATTTCTCTTGGACGCGAAACTTGGCTTCAACGTTGGAACACTAATTTTGAAGAAACTAATTTTAAATTAATTTATTCCAATACATACATGAAAATCGGTAGTTAGTAGTGTAATGTTATTATTAGATGTTTTTAGGAATTAAAAATAGGTTTCGAAGTCTCAAGTTGGTTTCAAAGGCATTTTGAGAAAGTTTCTGCCAAAATACGTGTTCCAGGGTAATTGGACCGCTGATGGCAGACCAAATGAGAGGAGCTGTTTGTATGCGCCGATATAAATATATATATATATATATATATATATATATATATATATATATATATATATATATATATATATATATATATATATATATATATATACTTTATATCTCTCTCTCTTTCTCTCTCTCTCTCTCTCTCTCTCTCTCTCTATCTATCTATCTCTCTATCTATATATCTCTCTCTCTCTCTCTATATATATATATATATATACATATACATATATATATATATATATATATATATATATATATATATATATATATATATATATATATATATATATATATATATATATATATATATATATATATATATATATATATATATACATATATATATATATATATATATATATATATATATATATATATATATATATATATATATATATATATATATATATATATATATATATATATATATATATATATATATATATATATATATATATATATATATATATATATATATATATATATATATATATATATATATAAAAAAAAATATATAGGGGAGACCCGCCCACGTTCATCACTTTTTTAGAAAATAATTTTTTTCTGCTATGCTTGTCAACCTACAGTCAACTTTTTCCCACCAAAATATACCTACAC